>NC_056735.1:627821173-628089010 GCF_019279795.1 Protopterus annectens | reverse complement strand
TGCAAATGAGGTATTGAGCATTCCACGCCACTCCGATGTAAGAGACGTGTTAGCTGTCTCTTACACGGAGATTTGGGCTGTTGCTGAATCAGGAGGCTTACACGGAGGCTTACACTACTCTTAAACTCCGTGTAAGCCTTCCTGAATCTGGCCCATTGTGTCAACACTAAATTAACCCCTTATTCTCTATTTAAAAATCTTCATATTCTCTAATTAACAAGAAATGTGTGTGTATGTATGTATGTATGTATATATATATATATATATATATATATATATATATATATATATATATATATATATATATATATATATATATATATGTATATATATATATATATATATTAAATTAAAAGTTAATTAAATTGTCAACACCATTAAAGTCTTGTATTTCACTAAAAAATCATATGCCACATAATATAACAACACAACATATACACTGGACCCCATTTTTAAAAAATAAAAAATATTTTTATACTAACATTAAATGTTGTTGTAGGATGACGTTGGTGATCAAGAAGAGGAGGAGGAGTGTGAGGGCAGCACCAAGGATCAAATGGTGGAAATTGAAAAAGGGTAATTGTGAGGTAGAGTTCAGGGATGAGTTAAGACAGGCACTGGGTGGCAGTGAAGAGGTACCAAATAGCTGGGTAACTACAGCAGAGCTAGTAAGGGAGACGGCTAGAAAGGTGCTTGGTATCACATCGGGACAGAGGAAGGATGACAAGGAGACATGGTGGTGGAATAAGGAAGTACAGAAGAGTATACAGGCAAAGAGGTTGGCAAAGAAGAAGTGGGATTGTCAGAGAGATGAATAAAGTAGACAGGAGTATAAGGAGATGAGGTGCATGGCAAAGAGAGAGGTGGCGAAGGCTAAGGATAAGGCATATGAAGAGTTGTATGAAAGGTTGGACACTAAGGAGGGAGAAAAGGACCTGTACCGATTGGCTAGACAGAGGGACTGAGCTAGGAAAGATGTGCAGCAGGTAAAGGTGATAAAGGATAATGAGGGAAACATACTCACAAGCGAGGAGAGTGTGTTGAGGAGATGGAAAGTACTTTGAGGGGTTGATGAATGAGGAGAATGAGAGGGAGAGAAGGTTGGATGATGTAGGGATAGTGAATCATGAAGTACAATGGATTAGCAAGGAGGAAGTAAGGATAGCTATAAAGAGAATGAAGAATGGAAAGGCTGTTGGCCCAGATGACATACCTGTGGAAGCATGGAGGTGTTTAGGTGAATTGGCAGTGGAGTTTTTAACCAGATTGTTTAATGAAATCTTGGAAAGTGAGAGGATGCCTGAAGAATGGAGAAAATGTGTTTTGGTACCGATTTTTAAGAATAAGGGTGATGTGCAGAGCTGTAGTAACTACAGAGGGATTAAATTGATCAGTCACATCATGAAGTTATGGGAAAGAGTAGTGGAAGCTAGGTTAAGAAGGGATGTGATGATTAGTGAACAGCAGTATGATTTCATGCCAGGAAAGAGCACTACAGATGCCATGTTTGCTCTGAGAGTGTTGATGGAGAAGTACAGAGAATGTCAGAAGGAGTTGCATTGTGTTTTTGTAGACTTGGAAAAGCATATGACAGGGTGCCTAGAGAGGAGTTGTGGTATTGTATGAGGAAGTCAGGAGTGTCAGAGAAGTATGTAAGAGTGGTACATGATATGTACGAGGGTAGTGTGACAGCAGTGAGGTCTGCGGTGGGAGTGACAGATGCGTTTAAGGTGGAGGTGGGGTTACATCACGGATCAGCTCTGAGCCCTTTCTTATTTGCAATGGTGATGGACAGGTTGACAGACGAGATCAGACAGGAGTCCCCATGGACTATGATGTTTGCAGATGACATTGTGATCTGTAGTGAGAGTTGGGAACAGGTGGAGGAGACCCTGGAGATGTGGAGATATGCTCTAGAGAGAAGAGGAATGAAGGTCAGCAGGACTAAGACAGAATATATGTGTGTGAATGAGAGGGAGAATAGAGGAATGGAGAGGATGCAAGGAGTAGAGGTGGCGAAGGTGGATGAGTTTAAATACTTGGGGTCAATAGTTCAGAGTAACGGTGAGTGTGGAAGAGAGGTGAAGAAAAGAGTACATGCAGGATGGAGTGGGTGGAGAAGAGTGTCAGGAGTGATTTGTGACAGACGAGTACCTGTAAGAGTGAAAGGGAAGGTCTACAAGAGGGTAGTGAGATCAGCTATGTTATATGGGTTGGAGACAGTGGCATTGACAAAAAGGCAGGAGTTTGAGCTGGATGTGGCAGAGTTAAAGATGTTAAGATTTGCACTGGGTGTAACGAGGGTGGACATGATTAGGAATAAGTATATTAGAGGGTCAGCCCAGGTTGGAAGGTTTGGAGACAAAGCCAGAGAGGCAAGATTACGTTGGTTTGGACATGTGCTGAGGAGGGATGCTGGGTATATTGGGAAAAAGATGCTAAGGATGAAGCTACCAGGTAACAGGAAAAGAGAAAGGCCTAAGATAAGGTTTATGGATGTGGTGAGAGAGGGCATGCAGGTGGTTGGTGTGACAGAGCAAGATGCTGAGGACAGGAAGAAATGGAAATAGGTGATCCGCTGTGGCGACCCCTAATGGGAACAGTCGAAAGAAGATGATGATGATGATGATTAAATGTTGCAACATTGTAACTGGGACATAACCTCATTTCACGCAGTATTTAAACATGTTTCTGTAATGTTGTCAGTAATAAGCAGTGGGATTTTAATACCTGGCTAACTAAAAAATACAGTTTTAATGATAGTCAGTTACGAGACTCAAATTCCCATTCTAATGTTAACAATCATATTTATCTTCAGAATGTGAAAAGGCTTGAATCCTTATTGTTGAAATATAAGACTTTAAATATTGACAACTGTTATAGTGTGTAGCTGCAGGTATTGTCCATAAAGGTTTAAGAATGTGGAAATACCCAAACAATGCAATCAAGGGTTCTGATTTTTACAAGGAATTAATAGAAATCATCCATCACAGTGGTTTAGAGGTAGAACGAGCATTGATTAGGCATAATGAAAGGGAAATGGGGACATTAGTCAGACAGATTGAAATTGTTAATCACAATATAACCAGTGATTTACTTTTTACTACTGAGGAATACAGAGTAAATATTTTGAAGTTAAAGAATATGTTGAAAAGAAATGTCATAGTATAATATTTAGAAAAAAGAAAAAATAGAAGCAAATCAGTGGAGTTGCTATGGGGGTAAATTGTGTCCCCTTATATACCAACCTGATTTTAATGATGTGGGAACATCTATATGTTTTGAGCTCTAGATACAAGGCTTGCTGGATTCTTTACAAGAGATTTTTGGACGATATCATCATCTTTTGGGTTGACACAGAGGACAGACTAGTAGAATTTATAGAATACATATCCAGCACCACTACCTTTTTACGTTTTACTTACCAAATAAACAGCGAGGTGTTACATTATTTGGATGTAACACTACATAAATATCAAGGTACAATTAGGTCTAAAATATACAGGAAGAAAACCTATTCCAGTTCCCTCCTATATTTTATAGCGCCCATCCTTATCACCAAAAAGTTGGTATAATTAAGGGGCAGTTTGTCCGCATCAGCAGAATGACTTCCTTTGATTTTGACTATAAAAGAGAATGTGAAATATTGCAAGGGATGTTCCTAGACAGAGGTTACCCTTTACAATTGATAGAAAAAAATCTATAAGGAAGTTCTCGAGAGTAGAAATAATAGGTTTGCATCTATCTTAGGAGAGGACCTCAAGTTGGAGGCAAACAATGGAGAGAACACCCCTACCACGAGTTTGGGTTTACAACAACATAAAGGTATAGGATATGAACATGCCTTTGTCACAGAATACAATGGTGATTCTAAAATAATCAGTAACATTATGAAAAGAGAATGGCAAAAATTTGCCAGCTTGTCCGACTTAAAAAATTCTGATACCCCCTTTAAGATTATTTACAAGAGGAGTCTTAACATTGAGGAACTATTGGAGAAAAACAAGATTGAAAACATTAATAGAAACAAGAGGGGAACATATAAATGCAGGTCCTGCCCACAATGTAAATACATTATGAACAAATACTCCATCTACTAGAAAGCTAGGGACAAGAATATCACAGGGAATCAGTATTATACCTGTGACACCAATGGGGTAGTCTACCTAGCCAAGTAAAATCGGTGTCCAGCATTTTACGTGGGCAAGACAGAAAGAAAATTAAAAAAGAGGGTCTATGAACATGCATATGATATCCAGACAAAAAATATAAGGAATGCTTTATACAAACATACCTTAAATTGTCCTAGAGCAAGGTACTTATTTTTGTCTTGGAAGCCATTTCAATGGACATGAGAGGGGGACCATGGAAAACCAGGTTAGAGTACAGGGAAGTGTGCAGGCAGATATTGCTAGAAGCCTATAAGCCCCCTGGACTGAATGACATGGTATCCCTAGCCCCAGTTCTCAAGCTAAGGGCAGCCAAATTATAAGAGAGGGAAACATATGATTAAATACTATGTGAAATGAGGTTATATCCCAGTTACAATGTTACAACATTTAATGTTATTATAAAAATATTTTTTGTTTATTTTTTAAAAATGGGGCCCAGTGTATATGTTGTGTTGTTATATTATGTGGTATGTGAATTTTTATTGAATTACAAGACTTTAATGGCGTTGACATGCATATCTTAAATACCCTATGCATTAGTTAACGCAATGTATAAAAAAAATGTTATAAAAATCTATGTCATTAAAAATATATAAAACATTAAATTATTCCTATTGAATAAAACATTTCATGTACATAAATATGAATGTCTGAACAATCGCTGAGTGCTTTACTTTAAGACTTTTCCTGTGCTCACCACCCCAGAACTACCACTTTCTCTACACAGTCCCTTATCCCCCCACTGTTTTAGAATTCTAGTAGTTTCCTCCATATTTTCCCGAACTTTTCAATATTCCCTTTTGTTTTTACTGCTCTAGCTGTTTTCATAAAACTGCCAGGTACTTTCCATGCAAGCTTTGCTTCATTACACTTTGTCTCCCTTTTAATTAACTAGCAATGAAGTTCTTTATTCAATATGTCATTGTTCTTTATCTCCTGTTGTATTACAACTCCTTCCTATTCTATTTTTTTCTAATATCCAAATACAGTACTCTGATGTGGTTTATTCCCGGAACATTTCTGCCCCTGAAGATGTTTCCCACATCTAGTGTGCCTATTTCCATTCCCAACAACACGTATATCATGTATGTCTCCCAGCTTCCATTTCTGCAGCATATATTATCAGTCCTTCTCCAGTCTAACTAGTGGAGAAACCATCTATGCATAACCTGTAGGTGTTGATCCCCTACCCCTTGTTTCTTTCTTTAATTGTGTTTATGTGGGCTAATATGATGAACATGGTTTTGTCTCCCTTTCCCATGATTTGGCCTAACTTCCACTTTAGTTTTCTCACGTTAGCCTTCAGGGTATCCTCTGTTAGTAACTTCCTTCACATCACCCTTTCCATTTCAGTTAATTTTGCTTTCACCACTATTGCTGGATCCTCACTTACTGATGTAAAATGCCCTGGAGAGATGGGACACCCATATCTGGTTCCTTCTCCACTTTTGCTGTCTCTGATACTCTTACATTTACCAACACTTCCAATACTGGGTCTTGGTATAGTGTCACTAATCATCCTATGTATTTGTCTTCTATTCATCTCTCCTATAGCACTCTTTATAAGAATTGCCATCTCACTGACTCAAATGCCTTTCTGTGATCAAATTCAACTGCTCCTTCCTCTGAACCCTCGTTGTCTTGCTCACTCGTCATACATGAAGTCCATCAGCAATTCCAAATTATTTTCTGCTTTTAATAAATCCATTTTGTCCCTCTTTCACAGTGAGTGAAAATATTCCATCTAATCTTCTCTCTAGCACCTTGCCATTAACTTTAGACCTGTATTGATCATGGAAATCTGTCTGTAATTTCCTATCTCTTTTGGGTTGCCTTCCTTCTGGGGGGAAACTACCACTCAGGCCCCTCTCATTGTTTCTCTGTTTCCTCTGTCCTCCTTATTCTCTCACATTCCTCTACCAGCACTTGCCATAGCCTTCCCTTGCCACCATTTCAGGATGCTGCTGGGTACATCTGTGTTCCCCCACCTTCTTTTTCCTCATACTCTGTACTACCTTCCCCCACTACTCTGTTGAGATGGATGTGGCTAGTATTAACATATGCATTTCATCTGCACTCACTTCTCATGCCCTGATTTTTTGTCCAGCCACATGGTTCTATTTCTTCTCCTGTTCTGCAAATTCATCTTGGTAAAATTCCCAGAAAACTTTCCCTTGTTTGCCTATCCTCCATTACCTCTTGTCCCTCTCAAGCTCTTTTACAAATTGGCTCCTTGGATTTCTATTTCTCATTCATTTTTTCTTCACAAGTTCCTGCTCACTGACTGCCCTATAGCTCACCAGTACTCCTTCCAGTACCAGGCTGTTATCTCCTCTGCTCTCCGCACTTTTATTTCCAGCTCTGTTCTTCTTGCTATCTCTTTATTCCTGTTTTCTGCCTTTTCTCCCTTCCTAGGCCCTCTTTCCAAACCATTTTCCCAGTTTCTTCTTTAGTAGATCATTTCTGCACTTCTTCTCTCTTCCTTTTTCTTTTATTCCTCATAATCCTCCCTCTTCTGCTGTTACTGTCTTCCACCAATGCTTTTCTAACTGTACCTTGTCCTCTGGGTTATCTAGCTATCACTTCTTCCACCATTGTCTTTAGATTATCTTTATTTTCTTGGCCTTTCCATTTGTAACTGGCCCATCTCCATCCCACCCCTTTCTGTACCTGTTCTGTAGAGTCTGTTGCCATTACTACTGTAGCATGGTTAGATATGCATTGCTGCTTTAGGTTCATAGGTAAGTACTACACTAGATGCCCTTGCAGGCCATTTTAAGCCTAGCCATTTTTGTTTCTTGCACACTAAATAACCTATCCCATTTGGTTATAGATCGGCCTTACCCATCAAATGGTCGATAATTATATAATACCCCTAAAGAGAATAACTGTGATCATTCCATAAATAATTTTAGGGAACCCATGCATGGAATAAAGCATTTAGGAGCTGCCTCTGCCTATTAGTAGTACGGAGGGCAGTCCTAGAGTAAATTTTATGCTTCCCATCCATAGCGCTAAGTTGCTCTTGAATATGAACAGGGATGAACTTTATTTTATGTGGATGGGAAGTCTGTTCCACAGCAGCAGTATCCTCTGCAAGATATACCTGTTCCTCCAAACCGTTCTGTTGATGTTGCTGAAGAGGTTTAGATACCTAGACTGAGTATTTCTGATGCCTTTTGACTTGCTGATGTGCAGCACATCCTTCAGTAATGGGTTGGAGGATGCCTTGTATAATAAACACAGGTCACCTATAAGCAGTCTGTAAGATACCGAATATAGTGGCAGGGCTTTGAGTCAATCCATGTAGGATATATTGTTTAGGCCTTGTATCATTTTAGTATGGAATGTCTGTGAGTGTTCCAGTTGTTGCATGTGTCTGGACAGATACATGCCAAATGGGGCATTATATTCAATGACTGCCCTAATGAGGGCTGAGTAAAGGAGTCCAATGACACCCCTAGATCTAGACACAATCCATTTGTTTATAAGCTATGCAATATAGAAGGACTTTCTTACAACAATAAACAAATGTTTATCAAAAGTTAGGTCACTGTCTACATAAGCTCCCAAATCCCGAACAACTGGGTCAACCATTGGGAGTGTATTATCAATGTGGTAGTTCCCTGGGGTAAATGACTTCCTAAAGGATACAGTAATGCATTTTTTAGCATTTAGTTTCAGTCCATGATTTTGGTACCAGTTATTTATTTGAGAAAACCTTCCTGCAGGATATCAAAAGTCATTTGGGAATTCAATGACAGTGCCTAGCTTGCAGTCATATGCAAACTTAGTCCTGCAGAGCCCTTTGGTACTGGCTTTTCCTTCAGACAAGTAGATTCCAAACAGTTTTAACTCTGTTTAATTTGTCCTGTGCAATATTTCCATTTTTCCTAAAAGACTATCCTCCCTGCCTGCTTTTATCAGGTTATTCCTGATAAATTTATAATCCCAAAATTTTTTTCATTTTTCTCTCCATATGTCTAACCCCTTCTCTCCTCCCATGTTGTCTTTTAGGTTTATCCACATCCTCCTCTTATACTCTTCTCTCTCCAAATATACTGCCTTTGCTTTGACTCTAGGGTGACATTAAAATCTCCACCTGACATCTTTCTGTCCCGTTCTCCACCCAAGCTTTCCCCAGTTGTCAAAATGTCTGAGAAAAAATTTTCCTCACTTTTAAGTGAGATATACATGTTTTCTGTCATCCATCTTTTTCACTTGATCCTCTTCATTTGAACCATCTGCATTCCTTACTCTTGCATATTTCTTTCACTGTAACCTGTACTCTTCTTCTGTAAAAGTGTTGTAGCGCCTGTCTTTTCCTTTCCAACCTTGTAGTACTATTCCCCTTTAATGTATTCCCTGCATAGAATTCGTTCACCTTCCCTGATCTTTGGTTTTATTGTCTGGTACAGTACCATATCTACTCCCATTCTGGTCGATTTTGCCTTGACATTTTTCCTTCTGATTGCATTTGAATGCCCCCATATTCCATGTGACCATGCTTAGTATTCCTCTCCTAGTCCCCCTTTCTTCACTCCCTCTACCCTCCACTCTATGTATGAACCACCCCCCGATTCCAGACACCTCCCCCCAATGGACGCCCTGTCCTTAGGCATAGGCCTACACTTCCTTCTGAAATTGCAGGTTCTTAGACACTATTGCAGTTTGTTACCCTAAGCTTCACCAGGTTCTTCTTCTATTTTTCTGCTCATGTCCTTGGTTTTCTACCCCTGTGCTTGTGTATGATTTGTCTACTACATTACCTTTCAAAGGAGAAGTGTCAGTCACCTTTGCTTTCAAATATAACAGTACATACTGTATTCCCCTTTTGATATCTCATTGTCTAGTTATCTCTTTTGTCCTCAGTTAACAAATTCAAACAAATAAATAAATAATATTTTAAAAGCCTGTTGTAGCCTCCACTTCAGACCTTCTGGGCAAGTGCTTTACTCTCTTATTCCTCCTATAAGTGTGTTTCCTCTGCATAATGGCAAAAAATCAATCTTACTTGCTGGCAGTACCCTTAACCTGGTATGATAAGACAGCATTTTTCTTTGATTGAAATGAAATGAAAACCAAAATGCATTTTCAGTTCCTTGTTTTCAGCATTCTTTATCTGCCAATCATCTCCATGTCTGAGGTATTTCCTTCATCCTTTTATTCTTCCTCTCCCCCCCCCCCCCTTCTTAGGAGCTGCATTCTGTAGTTATCCTCTAACCTGTTCAGCAGCTGCAAATCTCTCATCATCCAGCTCAGTTCATTTGAGTCTCCCAGTTCTTCTGAAATTTTTCCTTCTCACATTACTAAGCCCATGTCCTTTTTAGAGGCAACTCTGGAGGACTGTCTGGTTAAGTGGCTTTCTGAATTTCACACAGTGGGTAAATGGAGGTGAAAGTAATTAACCCCTGCTCCCTTGTCTACAGGAAGCAACTCTTTTGGCAGATCAGAGCTTTAATCCTCCACAAGGACCACCAGACAACAGTTCCTTTGTTGGTCTTCCCCTTGCCTTGTAGACCTTGAGAATCCTCTAGCTTCCTGTCTCACTGCTGCATTTACTTCCTCTTGGTAAGCCATTTAATTGCTTTACACTGTTTATCCCCCTCATTTTTCTTTGCTGGGCACTCTTATTTTCCTCACTCCATTAGTTTACTTTTGTTTCACTCTCCGTCCCTACACCTTCCTTTTTTGTTTCCTCTGACTTGTGGGGACTCTGGCTGGGACAGGACCTTTTCATTGCCCTTTTCACCCCCCAACACATCCTCTCCTTCTATCACATTAGCATACCATGTCTGAGTGGAGATTTGAATCACACACTCTGTGCTCCCTAATCCAGCAGTGTTTTTTGCTGCTCCACTGAATAAAGATTTAAAGCTCCTCCTGATTGTGAATTCTACTTTGTATCTGTTTCCTCATCATCATTATGTCTACAGTGTAGCTATCCATGAACTCATTCTTCATGCTTCCATTTCCAGTATTTTAGGTACTGGTGACTTCCTTTGCTTTAAAAGGGTATCATAGAAATCCTCTATGATCTTATTAAACATAACTCTGAATGGTATGTTCGTCAGTGTCCTGGCCTACATATTTTTTTTTATTTCAAATTTCAAATAAGCTCATACATGATGGAACATGTCTTGGTGGACTTCCTGTTTTTTGTTGCTGCCCCATTATGTATTGTGTATCAGATCTGTAAAGATGTAAATGTAAAATCCATTTATTTTCTTGCCTTTCAGTAATGTTTATCCTGTCCCCTCCCCTAAAATATGTGGGAATTGTGCTTAAAATTAAAAAAAGGTATAAGTGCAGTCAGTGCTCGATACATGTTTGTAGAGATAATTGCTATCTACTTTCCTCCTTATTTCTAACACATGACTGCAGGTTCTATCTTTTAGTTAGCCTTTGGTTAGTCTTGCCTGTGTAATAGGCAGGACATTTAGAGCATCTAGCCATATATACCAAATCTTTAGAATTACAATTCCCATAACCTTATATATGAAAAATAGTACTCATAATTGGGTGTATAAATGCTTTCTCTGTATCTATATATATTTACAGAAAATATAAGTATTACATTTATAAGTTCCCTTTTTATTTATTTGTACTAGCGGTAGTGTTGTCACCTCATAGCAAGACGTTGTCCCGTTCGATTCTCAGCTAGAGCGTCTTCTGTGTGGAGGCATACATGAATGGGGCATGCCTTCGTTGAAGGTTGTGCATCAGGGCTGGACCCCGGTACGTAAAAATCCACTACCAATCATTAGCGGACCGGACTGGAGTTCCGCTGTGGTGACCCCTAACCAGGAAAAGCCGAAAGACACAAACAAACTAAACTTTTTAATTGTTCTTTATAACAAAATGTATTTTTATTGTAGTGTTTCTTTTATAGTAAAACACAGGCAAAGAAAATAAATGGATATGACGTTTTAGAGCTCAATATCCACTAGGGCTGAATGATGCCTATACACTTAAACTTGAACGTAAAAATTTACAAAATAGGATAAAATAAATGTCCTTATTTTGACATAGTTTTGATAATGCCTGTTCTTTTAAAATTTGTGTGCCTTAGTAATTACTTATTTACTTGTTTTATTGTCTAACCAATCATTACAGTTCTTTGATTTATATAGAGAAGCTTTTAAGTTCAGTTTTATTTCTGTATGTTCATGCCTGAGGAAGCAGTTTCTTCTGTGAAAGTTTTACTAGCAAAATAAACAGAAACATTTACTCGTGGTTCTGGAGCATTTGTTTTATTTTGCTGCTTGCAGAAGTGGCAGGACAAGACTACTTCAGTTTCAGGGTTATGTGTGTGTGTGTGTGTGTGTGTGTGTGTGTGTGTGTGTGTGTGCGCGTGTTTGTGCGTGTGCATGTGCGTGTGTGTGTGAGCACTGACAATGTGTTTCAGACACACTGAGTGCTCTGTAATTCATTAGAAGTTGTATTTAAACAGTGCTTGTAAGTGTGAAGTTTTAACATATTAGAAAAATTCATTGAGGTTGTAATGGGTGTCATAAAAAATACAGGCATGTTTGAGTTGTACAGCAATTGCAGAGTAGCTGCTGAGTTACAGTTAGTGTGAATATTGCATTATGAAGCGCACAGTGCTAAACTATACCCGATTTTCCAGAATATTCCTGATTCTGTCTCAATATTTAGTGTGATGCTCATAAGTAAACTGACAAAATATGTCTCTCCACTTGTTTGCTTGGGGGGGGGGGGTGTCAAAGCCCGAAATCAGGAAAAATCTTTAAACATTTCCCTAGTCTATTTAAAAATGTATTATGGATACATAGTAGGGAAAATAGTGTATCAGGTTAATAGTTTCAAGCATCTGGGAGGGGTGATTTATGAGAAAGGAAGTCAGAATGAGGAGGTCAAAGCTAGATGCCTATGGGGTGTGGCCAATTGGGACAGAGTGTCAGGAGTAGTGTATGACAAAAGAATGCCAAAGAAGAAGAAAAGTAAGATTTATAACACAGTAGTGTGACCAGTAATGCTATATAGACACAGGCCTGGTCAGTGACAGCAGAGCAGTTGAGGAAGCTGCAGGTGATGGAGAGGAAATGCCTGATATGGGTGGCAGGATGTACACTATGGAACAGGCAAGAAAATGAGGACATCAAAGCAGAAACACAAGGAGCCCCAACTGCAGAGAAGGTCAATGAGAACAGATTATGGTGGTCCAGGCACATGTGCAGGAAAGCAGAAGACAACCTTGTGAAGAATATTTGGGATAGGCAGGAAGAAGGCAAGAGGAAATGAGGGCATCCAGCAGACTGATGGATGGATTGTGTTAGAAAAGACCTGCAACAGTCAGGCATGACTGGCAAAGAAGAGAGTGGCATTGAATTGAGAGACGTGGTAACAGATGACAGGACACCATGGCCCCATATCAGGAAAGGGGAAGTCGATGATGATGAAGACTCTAATCCATTTAATACGTTAATAGAGCTACTGTTTTTTTCATTTTCTGAACAATAAAAAAGTGTGAAACTGTAATGTCTGGCATAATTAGCTGACTGCAGTCCTTGATGATTTACCAGAAACTCAGAAATTTTACAGAGGAAAGGGCAAGAATATGAGGCAAAATCAGGGATATTCTGCAAAATTCTGGACATTTGAGAGGTATGGCTGAACATCAGAAAATGGACAGATACAAACTCAGCATTAACGTTTTATGGAAGCAAAACTTTCACGATTGCAGGATGTTAACAAATCTTTTAGCTGAGTGTCATCCAGGTTTTTACATATTTCATAATTTGGTTAGAAACAGCGTATTACTCTGTTAAAACTTTGGAGTTTGCATGTATGTGTGTGCATGCCTGAGTTTCTGTGCATAAGTATGTGACTTTTTCTGTGTCTGTCTGAGTGTGGTGTGTATGCAATGACTATGAGAACGTGATTAACAGAAGTATCCCATATGGACAGAATAACTCAAAATGCATGCACATTCCCTAAAGCCATAAAGTTAAAAAAAAAAATAAACATGGAGACGAGCTGTAATACATGACTTAACAATGCTTTGTGTATGCAGTAAGTTCTTTACTAAATGCAAGTGATCGAGATTTGTTGATAGGTAAAAATTAACCAACAAGGAAACTTTGCCTGAAAAACCATGGCATGGACAAAATATGCCCTTACTGTAACTGCCTCTACTCTAAGCAAACACAGCCAGTTCGCAGTCATGCACCAGATGACCAGAATTGCATTACAAAGGAAGTTTGACAAAAAATAAGCTTTGAACAAACCTTAGTCTGTTAAAAATTCCTCCCATCAAAAAACAGCAGCATAGCTCTCAATGAATCAGGGTTCAAATCTCAACAGAATGAGGGACACATCCATCAGGGACACTTTTAAAATATTAGTACTATTAACTGCAGACATTGACATAATAATAAAGTGTAAATTAATGTACATTTTCTGAAGTAAAAAATACATAACTAATTATTATTGTCATTGGGCAGGATTCACAAAGCCTCCGTGTAAGAGATACATGGCTTACACGGAGGCTGCAGTTAAACGGTGTGACGTCAGCATGTCATGCATATGCATGAGGGCATGCTGAATCACACCGAAGGCTAACACGGTCCGTGGAAGACAGTAGGGGGCGTGTCCGTAGGCCGAGCCCTGCAAGCGGACACGCCCTCAGAAGAGTAAAATTGCCCAAAGTAAACACCCACGACAGAGGCCATAGAAATGTGAATAAACACAACACAACACATGCCCCCACAGACTATGAACATAAAATATATAAATGAACATGTTATATATTTTTTTTAAATCGTAAAGATGTTTGCCCGTGAGTGCGGCTTGCTGGCGTGCCCGTAGCTTAGCCACAGTTAGCAGTCAGTGGAAAAGGATACAAGAACTAAATATGCGAAATAAGCCAAGAAGCAATAGCATAGCGTTAGAGACGTCGTCTGAAGAGCAGGCATGCATGGTTTGAGCCCCCACAACATCAATTTTTATTTTTAGTAAAATAAGCACAAAACAAGTCCCTGACAAATATGTACACATATAAAATCATAGTTTATGTAAAATGTAATGAAATAGTCCATTTATTTTGAAGAAATGTGAGATAACAAAACAATAAAAAATGCGAGATGTGCCTATAGCTGAGCTACAGTTTAACAAGGTGAGTGTATCTGCCCGTAGGTGAGCAGTGGTTTAACAGGTGTAAAATGAGTGCCCGTAGGTGAACAGTGGTTTAACAGGTGTAAAATGAGTGCCCGTAGGTGAGCAGTGGTTTAACACGCTGGAACTGTGTGCCCCTAGCTGAGCTGAGCGTAATATGCATGCTGATAGCCAAATGAGGCGTAAACCAGCGTACCCCATTTGCGCGGAGCTGCGCACCGCGCCAACAAGCTAACCGACGGGCAACGTTGAGCAAGCCGTATCAAAACTGCCTTTACACAGACACACCCCTCAATCTGTCTAGACAGTCATAAAAAATAAAAAGCAGTGGCCAGGTTCAAACCCAGGATACTATACACCATAGTCAAGGTACTGAACCACTAAGCCATGACAGCTTTACCTATAAATGCAGTAATAGCAAATATATAGGAATGAATACAAAGTGGAGCATGACAAAGCAGGTTTTGTGAAGTTGATACAATTCCAAAATGGCCAATCACAGATATGTGCAGGAAAAACGGCCTATATAAGCCCCATAGGCGGGAATACACAGCATGAACGATTGCAGAACTGACTTGCAGCCAGAATGACAGGAGTAGGTGAGGGTAGTTGCTTTCGAGCACAGAGGTGGGGCGTTGAGGAGTCCGGATACATGGTCTGGCTCCTAGTCCACAATCATGAGGCCCAACTCATGCAGGGCCAGGTCCTGTGGGGAGCATATAGGGCTGAGGCGTGGGACCGGTTGGCTCTTGATCTCACCAGTGCCACAGGGATTCCAAGGACTGGTGAGCAGGTTCGTCACCACCATGCAGACCTGAAGAGACGCAAGCAGGACCAATTGAACCTTTGGATCCAGGAGGCCCGGCAAATGCCCAACGCCCCACTACTGAGTAAGTTACATGTAATTATGTATGTAAGAAATTAAACTAGCTGATAATATGGAGATGTGTATTCCAATATTACTTCATTTATATTACAGCTGCAGGTGTCCGTTCTGCGAACCGCAGAGCCTATGGCGATAGGCTGGTGTGGTTGCGCCACCAGGCAGGTCAGTAATCCTCTCCCAGTAACTGTACAGAAATATAAAAGTATGACAGTTAGCAAAAGAGTGCAGTGTAGTCACTAAGTAATAGAATGTGCAAGTAACAAGTGTAAGAGTGTTTGCAAGTATTGCTTGATTACAAAAGTGTGTTGCAGTCTGTAATCCAAACAGAAAAAATAAAATGTCTGAAATAAAATCTGAAATAAAGATGCCCCACCTGTAATATAATAGTACACAACCTGCAGCAGGCTGAAAAGTACAGCTGCAGAAGATGAGCAAATCACATGTGTGAAATATACACCTGTTGAAATACTGAAACATGACATAAGTGAGACTGCTGGAAAGGATTGTAATAACTACAGGTAAAACATGTCGATAAAGCCTAGAAGTAAGTACCATCCTGAATAGTAAAATGAAAACAAGTGAGAAAGTGTGAGAAAGTGTTATGAATCCACCAATAAAGTAGTAATAACCCCTGAATAAAGTATACTGCAGTCAGTACAGAATGAAATGCATGTGAGAAGCAAAACCAAACAGCGAAATGTGTTCAAAGTGTTGCTGCAGCTGGAATGTGTATCCCAAAATCTGGATATGTTGCTCTCAGTCTGCAATATGCAGATAGTATGATTGTCTGACATACCAAACATCCACAGTTGTCTATAGCTCTATAAAGCAAATGTAGCAGGATGATGTAGCTGAACAAAGCCAGATATGAATGTGTATGAAGAACAATAAAATGTATATTGATGTAGCAGTAACAGTCCTATCACCAAATTGAAGTAGTTATCATATAGGAAACTGTAGTTAGAACAGTAGTGTGTATATATGTGCAGCTATTAGAAATGTACAGCATATGTATTGGTATTCGAAGGTGTTAATATTATTTTCTTCACCCCACCCTATAACCACATATAACCCATTCCACGTGAAAATGGTATGTGCAATCACAATTAACACCCCTGGACATTTGTCCTGTTGGGTCATAAATATTTTCATGTCCGTTGATGCATCTGCCCTGTTCATACATCCAAACCTGATGGCCTGTTGCCATCAATCAACCCTGCATGTTGTTGGACCGTGTATTGCTGTTCAAATTATGCATGTGTTATGCTCGCTGTTCAATGGTGTGAATATCTGGGTGTTTGGTTAATGGGAATACTAATGCATGCTGTTACAACTAATTGTGAATGGTATTATATGTTACTAACCCAAACTGTCATGACATAATGCAAAACATAGGATGACAGGGAAGGCGGGTTCCAGCGGACCCACCTCTCCCACCTCAGCTGGCGAGTGCACCTGGCACTAGTGCCCAGTCTGGACCCTCCTCTGGTGGCCCTGTGCCACCTGTGGGTGGAAGCGCTGCAGGGGATGGGGCTCGTCCCCCCTCTGCAAGTGTGGCCGGAGGAGAACCACCACTCACCCTCCATAGCATCTGGACTGTGGTGCGTAGGGAGATCCGGGACTCTGTTCTTGGGCCCCTACGCCAGCTTGAGGCACAGGTGGCACAACTTACGGGCATGCCTGTTGCCCGGCCTACACAGCCCCCAGCACAGCCCCATCCTGGGCAGTGGCAACTGCCCATGGGTGGGGATATCAGTTCCACTGTTGCCATCTGTGGGCTCATGGGCTCTGGATATCCAAACCTCCATCCCCGTCAATTGTGTAACCCCCCCCACATGTGTCATACACCGCCCCTGTATGCGTCTTGTTTGTCTTGTCTGTTGACCTACCCAACCTACCTCCCCAGCTATACCGACTTCCTTCACCTGACATACCACTCTCACCTGAAAAAAAAAAAAGGGCACTCTGTACCCACAAAACAATTACGCCCCATACATAGCTGCCTATTCCGCACACATGTCTGCTGGACATGGAAACTATCAATTACAATTGGCTGTACAACAAGTATTATTGTTGTCCTGACACCTCTCTCAGGGGTGGAAGGTTTCAAATGTCACACCAAATTAGATACATATGCACAGCTGTTGCTGATGAAGAAATGGGCAGCTATGGGCCTTACCTACATCCCTCCTGCAAATCCCAAGCTTGTTTCCCTACTGTCTTACCCTCTTTGTGACCCCTTTTTCACCACTTTCCTGTCTCCCCATTTTCATTTCTTTCAAAGAAAATAGCGTGGGTGTGCGCCAGAGTAAGCACTGTTAAGCGGTTGTAAGCAGGTGTGCACGTGTGTGCGCAGAGCTAAACACCAGTGCGCATGCGTGAGCTCCGCACAAACCAGTGCTAACCCAGTTACAACTGCTTAAAAGTGCCTTAGTCACTCTGATTGACAGGTCCCGTAGTCAGTTCAAAAGCAAAATAAAATCCCACTGTCAGTCCTGAACCCAGGACCTTGGAAACAGTAGTCTGCATGACCTACCACTAAGCCATGCCTCTTATGCAATAACATTGTGCTAAAATAAATATATCATGTAATAGTAGGAATGAATGTAAAGGGAATATAGGATGTGTAGTACACAAAGCATGTCATTTAGAATTACTGTCAAAACTAGTGGATTTCCATAATAGTAGTGTGTGAACAGAAACAGCCATGCTAGTTGGTAGCTAGTAGGTAATAATGTCAGTTAATGTACATATATAAATGTATGTATATTTACACATATATATATATATATATATATATATATATATATATATATATATATATATATATACATATCCATATATAGTTGTAGGTGTCAATGTGCATACACACTTACTACAGGGAACAGGAGAGAGGAATGGAGAAATGTGAATCTACAACACAGCCTGAATCATGAGAGAGATACTAACCTTTACACTCACAGAACAGTGTCCACAGCATACCAGCATGGCCCCCGCCCTTACAATCTGAAAGGGCAACGCCTATCTCACATACCCTTTTATAGCACTGTCCTGAAATCACAGTGAAAACTGCAATCAGTACACAACTGGCTGCATGCAATTAGCAAATGCTGGCTTACAATTGGTGCAGAGGCCATCACATGGACCTATGCAGATACCTACAAAAGCATCCTGTACTAACACTCCACACATGCAATACGTTCATTGCACTGTCTGGAAGCAGACAGAGGGAGAGAGACAGACAGAGACAGAGAGTGAGAGGAATAAAAAAAAATAAACACACGCTACACACTGAGTCTAAGCTGTCAGCAGTGACAGTAGCAAGCCGTGCCAGCAGCAGCAGGAAGCAGAAGTAGTGGTTCATAGGTTCATAGGTTCATAGGTTCATACTAGGCTATCTGCCCTAGGGCATTTATAAGCCTAGCCAGAATGTGTTTGGCTTTCGCCACCCATTTTAAATTTATTTTGCTATGCCCTTTTTCGAGGTTAGTATACTGTGCCTCTGTCTAACAGTGACACAGAAGTGATACCCGGGGTAAACCTACGATCTCCCATCCACTCATCAAGATTCCTCTTGAAGAGAGTCAATGAGGGACTCTGCCTAACCTGGACTGGGATTTTATTCCAGAGTGAAGGGAGCCTCTGGGTTATGAATCTGTCCCTCCAGCATGTCCTATTTATTTCAGTGCTGAGGTTCATGTCTCTCAGCGCCAGCTCGATGGGATTTGGATTTTCTGAGGTGCAGCATGTCCATTAATTCCGGGTTGGACATGGCTTTACGTCAGGCATAGATCGCCTCTGAACAGGCGGTATGCCACTGAGTAGAGCTGGAGTTTCTTTAACCGGCAGCATATGGCATCTGTTTGAGCCCTTTGATCCTCTTGGTGAGGTACTTTTGGGGTCTTTCCAGTTGCTGCAGGTGTCTGGTAAGGTACATCCCAAAAGGGGCATTGTACTCAATTATGGGCCTGATGAGGGATGAGTAAAGAGGCACGATGACCTCCCCTGATCTAGATGTGAATCCCTTCATGATTAGGTGGGCTATATAAAATGTTTTTCTAACCACTTTGGCCACGTGGTTCTCAAATGAGAGATTGCTATCAACTTGGGTCCCCAGGTCCCTAATTACTTCTTCTGTACTTAATGGATTACCACCTATGTGGTAATTTGTGGGCACTTTGTTTTTGCCAAAGGGGATGACTATACACTTTTTGGCATTTAGCTTGAGGCCATGGCTCTGGCATGTAACGTAACGCAACCAGCTGCGACAAACACAGGTAATGTAAAGTAGCAGGTTAATAGTCTGCATACTGTGAACCCTCCAAATGTGTCATAGGTCTGTATCTATAGGTATGTCCATGTGATATGTTGTGTGTACGTAGTTCCACCAAAAGGGGATGACTATACATTACATGTCAGTCAGTGTTAGGCCATGATCCTGGCAGCAGTTGTCTGTGTGTTACCCTCATCAATGGCTGTAGTGACTGTTTTGAAAGGTCAATCAGGTTCAAAAGGCAGGATCAGCCCATCACAAAGGCAAACTGGCCAGGAACAAGTGTCTGCAGGTACCCAATATCGCTGTGTATGCGTCCCATACTGAATAATTCCATAGCTTAGCAGACCAGGCTGGTTATGCTTATGATGCGGCAGTTCCCAGGGTCAGTAGAGGTGCCTCCTTCGTGGTGTGGGACCACTGTTGCTGTATGCCAGTGTTCAGGTACATATTCTGTAGTATGGCCAAGGTTAAATATCAGTCTTATATGCGGTTGTATGTCCTCTTGGAGTGCACGTAGCACACATCCAGGGATACCATCAGGTCACAGTGATGCTGTGTGTTCTGCTTTGCTGAGGGCGGCCCTCAGATGGACATGTGAGATGATAGGGAGGTTACATTCAGCTGTGAGAAGTATTTTCACTTGTTAGGACTGAGATGGTATCCATGCAGCCCACTGGGCCAGTGGAAGCCACAACCCACACTGCTGCGACAGAATTTGACATCCCACAGATTGCATGGAACTTGCAGTTATCTCAAACCAGTGGACCCCAGCCAGAGGCAGATTATATAACAATAGCAGGAGGCTACTGCAGGAGAGAGCAGATTCACATTAAGGGAAGGCATCTGTGGTCAGCACTGGTAATACGCTACGGTCTCTCATAACAATGGCCAGGCCGTGGCCATTGTTATGAGAGACCGTAGCGTATTACCAGTGCTGACCACAGATGCCTTCCCTTAATGTGAATCTGCTCTCTCCTGCAGTAGCCTCCTGCTATTGTTATATAATCTGCCTCTGGCTGGGGTCCACTGGACAGGATGTCTAACCTTTGTGCATAGGGTCTGGGTTAGAAATGTGTGTGCAAGTTCCATGCAATCTGTGGGATGTACGTGGTAAACATTCGCAAAGGGGTCAGCAGTGTGGGTTGTGGCTTCCACTGGCCCAGTGGGCTGCATGGATACCATCTCAGTCCTAACAAGTGAATAACTGTCTAATCACATACATATCAAAGTAGTCTACTGTGCTGGTGGTGGTGGTGGGATATGTATATCCAGGCCGAGTAACTTGTGTCCAGATCACACCAGTGGATGGCGTTCCACATACAGTACCTTGGTATGAACCCCCAGAGTGAGGTTGTGCATTGGACCTGTCGCAGTGTGCTGACCGATGGGGCATGCTACTATGTTGTATGGAATGTGGCAGGTATTGTTGCACAGGTGTTGGCTGAGCACTGATATCTGGCCATGTACTTGTTTATCCACCACGAGACACACACATGCAACATATGGGAGTAGTAGTATATCACTACACTTGAGTATCATGTATAGTATGTGTGCCATATATTGCTGACATAGTCTGCTGATATCCTGTTTGTGTTCTCTTCCAGGAGATGGCGTCAGCGTAATCCTGCCTACTCTGCAGCGGAAGATGAGGAGATACACCAGAGCCTGGTGTGGGATTATGACATACTGTTTTCCCGCACCAGCCAGAATCAGCAGGAGAGGGCTGCACTGTGGCAAGACCTTGTCCGTAGGGTAAATGACATTGGCACACATAATAGGACATATGAGCAGGTACGACATCACTGCAGTGATTTAATCAGAAATGTCCATCAGCGTGCATCGGATATCCACAGGCAACAGGTTGCCACAGAAGGTGGGGTGGCCACACACCCCCCCTCACCAGACTGGAGGGGCTACTCCTAAGTGTTGTGGCTCCAGCCCCGAAACAGCAACAGCAATACACCTGCATCATGATGGAGGCTGGATCCACACAGCAGCACGACATGGAGCATGCAGGTAATATGCCATATGTACACTTGACTGTTCTGTACACTGTTAGTTTATGCATGTGTAAGGTGTGTCCGTGGTATGTAGCTGTCAACATAGTATGTAATTGTGCATGTGTGATATTGGCAATATCAGCAGCTGACGTGTGAAAGGCAACTGGTGTACTACTGCACTGTATCATATGCAGTATCAATGGCACAGTTGTGCCCACTGACATTAATCTCCTCATTTCTGCAGGTCCCTCCGGTGTTACAGGAAGTCAGGCCATCCATGCTGGTGAGTGTGTTTAACAATACCTATAATAGTCCTGATAGTGCTAGTAATACTAGTGTAACTCAGTAGTGCTCTGTGTGTATACTGCGGGGTGTGCATGTGTGCAGGTGTGTCTGTGTCCACGTGTGCATGTGTGCATGTGTGCATGTGTGCCTGTGTCCACATGTGCATGTGTGCATGTGTGCATGTGTGCATGTGTGCATGTGTGCATGTGTGCATGTGTACACGTGTCCATGTGTGCATGTGTGCATGTGTGCCTGTGTGCATGTGTGCATGTGTGCATGTGTGCCTGTGTCCATGTGAGCATGTGTGCATGTGTCCACGTGTGCATGTGTGCATGTGTGCATAAGTGCATCACTGGTAACATTGTGTGGACACTGTAAACTGGGTTTCCTGTCTTCCTCCCACAGGTTCTGGTGCTGCTCTGGTGTCCTGCAGCAGGGAACCTGACTCTGGTGCCACAGGTACTGGTAATGATGATATCTGTGTAATGGCACAGGAAGGTGTGTCACGGTCCGCCATTGGTCAGCCAATTGACAGTACACAGCTGTCAACCCCATCATTGCGCACAGTCATCCTGCCAGTACATCCTTTGTCACCATTGTCCCTAGGTGATGGACAGGATACAGTGGGCATTGACCAGGGTAATGTGGTATCTGTGGCACATGCTTCCCCACACAGCAGCCATGGGCAGGGTCCTGCGATGGTACCACACAGACAGTTGCCCATGGGTTCTCGTGGGAGCATCCGTGGGCGTACTGCCTCTGGCAGACGTGCCCAAAGAGGTCTGTCAACCTCAGCTATGTTTCAGGCTGTCATGCAGGTAGTCGCGTATGGAAAGGTACACCAGACAGGGTCTGAGGGAGCTGAGAGCATGTCGCACAGCCATGACTGACAGTATGCGTGACATTGCAGATGCTATCCGTAATTTCACCATTGTCATAGACAGACGTTGTGGGGACATATTACATCAGTTCCACAACCAAATGTCCATGAGCCAGGGCAATGGTGGGCGGTTGCGGCGTCGACATGGCCGTATGCCAGCAACAGCAGCAGCTGGCAGTCGGCGCAGACGACAACAGGCCCGCGCACGCCCCCATAGTGCCAGCAGCAGCCCCAGCAATGCTGGGTCTGTGCTGTCATTGGAACGCCCCAGAAGACCACGTGCACGTGGCTCTGGACAGTCCCAACAGGGACCTGTGTCCAGTCAACACACTCCCACTTCTGATGACAGTACCCAGTCTGGCTTAGTACTGGATACGGTACGTAGCACCCCTGCCAGGCACAGGTACCATGTCCATGCCCACAGACACTGATCTGTATGACCTGCCAGGTGCAGTCTGTGGCTGTCCACGAACCCCTGTATATGACAGCCATGAGGTGGAACTGTGTGCGTGCATACACACATGTGAAATGTTAACACCTAGGGCTACCACATACATGCACACACTGCACCAACAGTGCCCCACCCTGTACTGCTGTCCCTCACCAACACACCTACACACACATGTCAATTGCTGGTATCAGTGGCAGACTCAGGCATACCTAATTCACACCCTGTGCATATGATGAAACTGTGCCACCTCCTGCAATCTCCAACATCATTGCGGGAACAGGTAAACACGTTGCTGATGCACAGGGTGACAACATAGAAGTGTATTAGTAGTATCATGTTGGTAACAGTACAGTGTGCTGATATGACTGTGTGTATATCCCAGCATGCCTGATGCAGTAACCGTATGACTGTCCTGAATTGTTATCTGCACCCATAGTATGTACCAAAGTGTAACAGCTGCACATTATTGCATACCGGTGGTAAGGATGTCAACAGATAGCCACATACATGGGTAGCACAGGGGGGAAGCTAATGCAAGTAGTGATATGCAATGATGGACATGTACAGTAATGGTGGCAAGTTGCCCACAATGACTATGCAATGTGGATGTTTGTGCATGTTGATATGTGTGCAGTACCAATGTAATCCAAATCACAATTAACTATGACATAATATCAGTTCTACCATGGGCATCTGCGCTGTGCATTCCTGGGTACATGTTGATAGTGCCTACATATTTGCACTGTTACCTACTGTTAGTGTTACCCCTTCTTTGTTGTACAATGGACTACTTCCAGCCCTGCTTACTGTAGCTTTGTTTGCATGCATGTTCGCTTGGGGTTCTCTGGAACACTGCTTCCACCTGCAGTGCAGAGTTACAGTGCTTCTGTGGACTCCTAGTGACATCTGCATAGCGTACAATACGTATGTCAAGTTTACACATGACAGAACGTCATTGTCTGTCCTGTTCACATGTACGTTGCCTGTGACACATTGCACATGTCTTACCTGGCATTTACCCACGTGTGCAGTCATATATGCCAGTGCTATGAAACAGTAGCAGTACACCCACACATACACACCTTCAGTATGTTGTTCCCCATTGGCCCTATGTGTTGGTACTCACCATGGCAATCACACTACTAGGGTAGCATGTGCAAAGGTAACCTGTGAATCACCTCTATGGTCCAGTTGTGGTTTATGTGAGTCATGTGGCAATGTCACAGCTGCCACATGTATGCAGTCAACCATCACCCTTGGCCAGGAACGTACAACACATGTGTGGGATGCCACCACATAGCCAATCTGGGGACTGAGCACTCTGAACCCAGTAATGCCATACTACAGTGACTACAATACCAGTCAGACATAGACACGCACTGACAGCAAGCTGAACACACTGGGGCATACGTGGGGACTCAGAATAGCATCCTGCCTGAGCATCACACACCTCCGCAGCTGGCACACAGGCATATGTTACGTCAGAACAGAGCACATGCCACACATGGCACACACATCCCGTGTGCCACACACTCACAGCCTGTAGGGCTACACAACACACCTGCTACAGATGTGTCAGGTACCTCTCTTGGCCGCTGCAGTGGGGTCCCGCTCAACAGGCTGTACATGGTGAAGGCCACAGTGATATGCCTCTGGGGCACTATGGTCCACCACAAAACACATGCATACAGGTCAGTCAGATGTATGGACACATATGACTCAGTCATTGACCATGCCACTATGGATGACCTGAGACATACCTCCCTGGACTACATGATAGGGAACATAGAAGGGATCTCTCAGCATGTGGCATGGGCCAGTATGAGCCTGATCTTGGTTGCCATCATACCCTCACCAGGTATGCTACCACTATATGTAGGAAGGGTATTGTATGTCTACATTCTCCTCAGTCTCCAATGTCATTCATAGGGTATCCACTGGCTGTTAACGTGTGCTTACATGCTAGGGAAGCCACAATGATGTGCGAGGGGCTTGCACGTGACACCCATGGCCCAATGTATATTGGCAAAGCCCCTTGATACACACATACTGCCTTATGCTGCAGGACACGGATTACACAGCCACCTCCGCGGATATCACACAGGATAGGACACTAACAGTGCTGCTACACAACACCAGCAGTGTACACTGCAAGATGCATGCACTGGACACTGTCCTCAGCACGGTGAACTGCAATGTCTGTGCAGTACCAGAGTCCTGATTCATGGCTCACAGGTGCAACCCATCACTGCCAGGTTATACCTCATACCATGCCTGTCGTCCCCTACACATGTAACACACATGGACAGTGGGGTGGTATCCCAAGGCACCACAGATACACACACCTCCAGGTTGTTGGCACAGCACAAAGCATCAGGGCCTATTCATGTGCAGCTAACAGTGTGTCGGACTGCCATCTGGTTCATAGCCTGGCACACACAACCCTCCCATACACAGGAAACCCACCTATCCTCCATAACAACACTGGCAATATAACAGTCTCAAGAACTGTCTTTATATGGCTGGACTGCATCCAGCCAAACATTGTGCGTGAGCATTACTGTAGCTACAACACACTAGTTGAAGGGTTCCCAGCATGTGGTCACTGAATTGCAGTGGAATGACATGTTACCACTCCCACAACAGGTGGGAACATGCAGCACCTGTACCTCGACTACATGTAGACTCTATGGCCCAGACCAGATGTGTATCCCCTGCTGTAGGTATTTTACCATATACACCCACACTGTATAGACACATACCGCGTGCGGCCCCTGCACAGTAAGACACAGTCATATTGTTATGCATTGCAAATACCATTTATCCACTCGAGGCATGTGTCAGACATGGTAACTACTGCAGGTCACAGGTATTTATGTGTATGTGTCACAACATACATCATGTGTGCATTGCCATTGCTGGTTTAGGCAATGGCATGCATTGTTATGCACAAAGACCCACACAAGGTCATAATGTGTGACACAACCACACGTGGCAGTTGTGGGTTACCAAAACATACCTATCTGTACTCTGACAATGGTAATAGACCCAGTAGCAGAGCGCACTATTGGCATTACTGGCCAACTAGCCCTGTTTGGCTGTGCTGATAGTGTGGTGACATCCCCTGTGTTTACTGGGGGAATATGCAGCATCTGGTGTATTGTAGTATTTGCCAAAAGGATCTGTTCTTTCACACTTGCATTTACACACACCCTACTACCCCCACACACACACACACACACTTGCCATTTGCAGGATTCATACCCCTACTTACCTAAGTTACGACACGTGAGAAAGACGCATTAGCGAAGCGCACTATTCAGATTACTAGATGGTTCTTCTTCTCTGGCTGTACTTATACGGTGCTGACATCATCAGTGTTTTGAAAGGGTAATGTGCATCAGGTAGTGTGATCTCCTGATTGCCAAAACTAACATGTTTTTCATACAGAATTGCACACACACAAACTCCCCACATCCCAACTGACACACACTTGCCATTTGCAGGTTTCAAACCCCTACCTAACTATGTTATGACACTTGAGAGTGACACTGTAGCAGACTGCGCTATTCAGATTACTGGGAGGTGTTTCTTCTCCAGCTGTATGTATAGGTTGCTGACATCATCACTGTTTGGAAAGGGTAATGTGCATCATGTAGTGTGATCTCCTGATTGCAAAAAAGCATGTTTTTCATACAGAATTGCACATACACAAACTCCCCACATCCAAACACACACACTTGCCATTGGCAGGTTTTAAACTCCTACCTAACTACATTATGACACTCGAAAGAGACGCATTAGCAGAGTGCGCTATTCCAATTACTGGGAGGTTTCCCTTCTCCTGCTGTACTTATAGGGTGCTGACATCATCTGTGCTGAGATAGGGGAATGTGCATCTTGTAGAGTGCTTTCACAGTTGCCAAAAGGGACATCTCCCTCACACAGACTTGCACACACACTAAACCCCCTCCACACACACTGGGCAGTTGCAGGATTCAAACCTCTATCTATGTTATGACACTCATGACAGATGCATTAGCAGAGCGCGCTATTTGAATTACTGAAAGGTTTCCCTTCTCCTGCTGTACTTATAGGGTGCTGACATCATCCGTGCTGAGATAAGGGAATGTGCATCCTGTAGAGTGCTTTCACAGTAGCCAAAAGGGACATCTCCCTCACACTAACCCCCCTCCACACATACTGGGCAGTTGCAGGATTCAAACCCCGACCTAACTATGATATAAAACTCGTGACAGACGCATTAGCAGAGTGCGCTATTCGAATTACTGGGAAGTTTCCCTTCTCCTGCTGTACTTATAGGGTGCTGACATCATCCGTGCTGAGATAGGGGAATGTGTATCCTGTAGAGTGCTTTCACAGTTGCCAAAAGGGACATCTTCCTCACACAGACTTGCACACACATCAACCCCGCTCACCCCCCCCCCACACACACACACACACACTGAGAAATTGCATGGTTCGAGCTCCTACCTACCTATATTAGGACACTTGAGGGAGGCGCATTAGCAGAGCGTGCTAACCGAATTACTGGGTATCTGGTCTGCACATGCAGTATTTATAGGGTGCTGACATCTTTATTTCTACAGAGGTATGTACATCTAGTACTACCCGTCAGGTGGGGGATAGCATATATATGCATTTGCAGCCACCTACGTCGGGGTCAGATATGCACATCGCACTGGCAGGTTATGTTCTATACCATGCTTCATGACCACAGGACCTGTAACACACAACACAACCAGTCCAGAACACCACACCTACATCCAGGACACACACTTAGCTTCCCTGGGAACAGTGCCGGGATATGCATGTGTTCACATACACCATTCCAGTTGTTAACATCAGGTACAGGCATATTGTGTGTGAGAACTACTCAGGCCTCTACCACTTTACCCTACAGCCACTACAATTTGTGGGTCCATGTGCTATGGCAGAACCACACACCACAGCCACATGGGGGAATACATATTGCACCTGTCCATCTGCAACATGGGTACTCACTGTTCCACACCAGAGGTAGACCACCATTGTTGACATCTGACCATACCCACCTTTCCCTGGACATCCATATCCCATCCCCACCCCCAGGCAAGGTTGTCACTGCACACAAACTGTATTTAGCACAAGCAGACTCTACACTTGTGAAGACTGGGGTGGACGACTTCAAAGGACCCATGCTGGGGGACTATACTGGCCACTCAGCATAATCCTTGACAATTCCATTCTATGAGCATGTGTACGGTTTGCATTGATCATGCTATCCCACATATACCCATGACTGCTCCACAACAAGACACCTGTCAGGTGTACACCAGCCATATATGAGCTGTCCAACAGACAGAGTTAGCTAAAACATTGCAGAGTTGTAGCCCACAGAGGGAGGACATCTGTGAACAGTTCTGGCACGGCACTTCATTCACACATAATCATCACAACACTGTGTTGACAGTGGAATTGTCTAGACAATGCAGATAGGGCTCCCCTCAGTCTGTTATTGACAGCCACTTACTGTTAGAGATCATCAGCAACCCTCTTCCAGCACACACCAACAACATGGCTGTGGCTTAGCACATTCAAACCCTGGGATCTCCACTGTGCCCCTGCTTGACAGAGGCACAGCCCACTAGCCTCACACGTTGCCTTATGTGACCTACTTTACAGTGGCACAGTAGCCTACTGTACTGGGGATGCAGATGCCAAGCACACTCTGGCTGAGCTGTCATTCCCTAGGGCAACAAGCCTAGTATTGACCTCTACACCCATATGTTCAATTGTCAAATGCACAATATTTGTTGTGCTGTTCTACTGTTTGCAGGTTTTTATTGCCATAGCATTCCCTGTTCCTATGACAAACTTGTGTATCTGTGGAAGATGTTTGCATATGACGGCGATCCACTATATCACTTATGTCTCTGTAGTCATTTACTGTGTGCACTGGGCAGATTGCTGTGTTGTGGTTGGTTCCTGGAATGACACGTACAAATACCAGATATGTGTGGCCAACTGCTAAACGGGGATATGGCCTAAGTGTGTGAGCATGCCCAGTTCAGCCTTTCCATGGCATGTTGTCTGACATATGCCTCATTTATCAAAGTGTGCGAGCATGCCCAGTGTGGGCTTTCCATATTTTGCACTCTGATGTCCACCACATATTTGGGTGTGTGTGAACTTCAACAATATCTCACGTTTATGGTTGTGTGTTGGGTGTCTTGTTGTGTACTAACTGGCCAACTGCTTCGTGTCTGCCACAACAGGGATTATACTGTGCCTGCAGGGATTGCATGGGATACTTTGCAGACAGTTGTCAACATCCTTTCATAATGACTTAACACTGTAGTACCGTATAGTGTACTGGTTCAGTACTTTCACTGTGGTGGACAGTATCCTGGGCTTTAGTCCTATCACTGCTTGACATCTTCATAGTGAGCACAACAGACTGTGTAGGGGCCAGTTGTGCACATATGACCATGTTGCATTATGTTCAGATATGGACTACCTACACCAGGCTCGTCCAACATTGGTAGTGTATTCCACAACATAGGTGGACATTGGCAAACACTAGCGATTTTCCCTAGGCCATTTCTGATGCTAGTCACAGGGTGTGTTTGTCCTTCGACACACATTGTAACTGGATTTTGCCATGACATATGTCATGGTTAGTATACTGTGCCTCCGTCTACCTCTGACATAGCAGTGATACCCAGGGTTAACCTACCATCTCCCATCCACTCATCGGGATTCCTCTTGAGGGGTGTCGATAGGTGACTCTCTGGCTAACCTGTACCAGGAGTTTACTCAAGAGTGGGGTGCCTTCTGTGTTATGGATCATTCTGTACAGCTTGTCCTATGTATGTCAGTGCTGGGGTTCAGGTCTCTCATGTGCATAGCTCACTGCCATTCAGATTGTACAAGGTGCAGCATGTTCATTGATTCCAGGTTGGACATGGCTTCATACATCAGGCACAGCTTGCCTGTAGCTGGGCAGTATGGCAGTGTGTGGGGCTGCAGTTTGTTTACTCAGGCAACACATGGCATCTGTTCATGCTCTTTGCTACTCCTGGTGGGGTACTGTTGTGGACTTTACAGTTAATGGAGGTGTCTGCTGAGGTATATCCCACAGGGGCTATTGTAGTCAATTGTGACGCTGATGAAGGATGACTGCAGAGCCACAGTGACCTCCCCTTATCTACATCTGACAACCTTCATGATTGGGTGGGTATATGGTATGTTTCTGCGAACACTACAGCCACATGTTTGTCCAGTGCAGGATATCTATCACCTTTTGTCCCCAGGTCTCTCATTACATGTTAGGTACGTAATGGGTTAACACCTGTGTGGTAATTTTTGGGCACTTACTGTATATCCACGGTGGTTGTCTATACACAGTTCTGCAATTAGCTTGCTGACATGGCTATGGCTCCAGTTGTCTATTTGTAGGTGGCCCTTTTGTGGGTTGCTTGTGTCAGCTGGGGGTTGGATATGGTGGGCTGTTTGTACTCCTCTGCATACATGTTCAGTCACAGTCCTTCCATGTTGGCCTATACCTATGGGACATATATACAGAACGGGGGGCCCAGGACCAAGCCTTGTGGGATGCCACTCAAATCTGCTTTGTAGTCTGACATGGATGCAGCATGTCTGACCATGTCAGTTCTGTCCTTGGTCTGGTTTGCAACCCCTCTACTGACATAGGGGTATATATTTAAGCTGGTGAACATATCCATACTGAACTCGTAGGGTATTGTCTAGAAGCATATGCACGGTCCAGCTACGCTGTGTGGACCACATTGCCCTCATCAATGACCTTAATGACTGCTTCAAATGGGTCAAACATGTTTAGGGGCAGGATCTGCAGTTATGACAGCCACACTGTGTAGGGTCCAGTATCAGTAGGTCCACAATAGCTTTATGTCTGCTGTACATACTGATCCTTTCCATAGCTGTGCAGGCCAAGCTTGTCAGGATCCTGGGGTGGTAGTTTGCAGTATCCATTCAGGCAACACCTTTGTTGTGAAAGACCACTGTTGTTGTACACTGCTCTTTGGGTACATATCCTGTGGTAAGGCTGACATTGGGCAGTAGTGTGATTTGGCATTCCATTATTCTTGGAGTCCATGTTGGCCTCAGCCCAGGACACCATCACATACCTTTGCTGCTGTGTGTTTTGCTTTGCAGATGATGGCTGTTACCTCAGCATCTGCAATGTCAGGGGACCAGCAGTCTGCTGGGATAGATATTCTGCATTCTGGGGGGGGGGGGTTTGCACTGCACCTGTCAGGTTGTATGTTAGCAATATGTGTCTGTGTTTGGTATGTTGTTTGGAATATCTGTGTGATTTGGAGCATATCTGTGGATTCCCAACATGGTTCCTACCATCAGTTAAGTAAGCCTTGTGATTATCCTTAGTGTCCTGTACAATTTGTATCTTCATAGGTTCATGGGTTCATACTAGGCTATCCACCCTAGGGCATTAGTAAGCCAAGCCAGAGTGTGTGTGTCTTTCACGCCTTGCTATGTGACTATTATGGCCATTTATGATTTTCTTTACTGTGCCTCTGTCTGGTCATGACACAGTGAAGACCCCAGTATACATGTACGATCATCCATCCACTTGGCAATATTCCTGTTGAGGGGTGTCAGTGAGGGGCTCTGCCTAACATGGATTGGGATCCTGTTTCTGCGTGTGGGGAGCCTCTGGGTTATGTATCTGTCCCTCCAGCACATCCTATTTCATTATGTGTTGAGGCTGACATCTGTCACTCTCACAGCTCCAATGGCTTTGATTTCCTGTGGTGGAGCATGTCCATTACTCCTGTGTTGGACATGGCCTTGTACAACAGACATACAATGCCTCTGTGTAGGCAGTCTGTGACTGCATTCAGCTGGGGTGTCTACAACCAGGCAGCATATGACATATATTTCACACCCTTTATCTTCTTGGTGGGGTAACATTGAGGTATTCCGAACCTCTGCAGGTGTCACGTACGGTACATCCCATATGAGTCATTGTACTAGATTATGGGTCTGATAAGGGAACAGTACAGGGGCACAGTGACTTCTGTTGATGTAGATGTGAATCCTTTCATGATACGGTGTCCAATATCGACAATCTTCCTAGCCACATTGGCATTGTGAGTGTCACATGACAGACTACTGTCGACTTGTGTCCCTAGGTCCCTGATTACTCCTTGCATACATAATGGTTTACCACCTATGTGGTAATTTGTGAGTGCCTTGTCTGGTATTTGGTGGGACATTCATACTGTCCAGTGTCTTCAGGATGTCTGGGTGGAGTTCTTGTGTGTGAGAGTGTGGTCTGTCGCATGCTACAGACTGTACAGCAGTTTTGACTACACTTAGGTGCACATGGGTGGTCTCCGCTGCTTTGTGCATTGTCAGTTACCTGGCCATATGGGTGTCTGTGCTGCATATGGATACTCCCCCTCCTTTGATGTTTTGGTCCAGGTGTTGGGGCCATAATGCATGATATGTGGTATAACCTGGTAGTGCTGGTGTGCTATCACTAGGCTTGCAACAGGCTTCTGTCACTGCACAGACATCGATGTTCTCCATACTGGGAAGTGCCTCAGGGGCATGCATATTGCAGTTTACACATCTGGCATTGGTCAGCATTACCCTTATGTTTCTTACCACTTATGTTTTCTAGGGTGGTGGGTAGTCTTTTTGGCCTTGCCTACATACGGCTCTATGGAGGTGGCAAAGGCCTTATCCAGTATCCAGACGCCCAGGGGTAACAGGTGCAAGCCATCCCTGGAACAGCAGCATGGCTTGTCATGCTTGACATCTCAAGCAGACAGACATTAGACCCTCTTGGACTGCCAGCTGTAACTGTGCCACCTGTTAAAGATGATCATTCTGTGTTTGTACTGTGGCATCATTCTTGGTGAGGGTTGGATGCTGCACACGGCCAGTGTCATACCAGCCTGGGGTACATACTCTGAGAGCTCATCCATGTCTCTTTTCATGTAGTCCAGGGAGGTACATCTCAGGTCATTCACACCAGCATGGACATTGAGTGCATCATATTTCTGCTTGCTTTGGGGTGACCTGCGTACTTGTGTTATGTGGCATATTGTGGCAGCCTACAGGCAGCTTACTGTACCCTTTCCCTTGTTCAGTCTGGTGAGTGGGACAGCAGTGTGTCTGCCTATACAGACACCTATTACAACTGTATCAGGCATGTTGTTTCTCCTTCTGGCCTGTGACTGTTTGGCACACCGGCTTTGTGTACTATGTGTTGCATGTGCTATGTTTGGAGGTTATGGCTGCTTGCGATCTGCTTTGGAGGCTTCTGTTGGTGTGGTGTGTTTGTAATTAGGGCCTCCGGGAATGTTTTTCTGTGTTTATGTGTTTGGTTTACAGTTGTGGTAGGTGTATGTGGGACTGGGTTTGTGGTGTATGTGGTTACCTTCTCCTCCTGACTACTTTTGACAGTAGTGAGTTGGGGGAGCTCAGCCTCCGGTTTGGATACATGGTTGCATCTATCACATATATTTGTATTTATTGGGGGGAGTTGTGGTTGTCTGTGTACTTGGGACAGGTGTCACATTGCCTCTGGATTCACAGATTCTACTTGTTGTGGCTGGCCTTAGTGGATTGTATGTGTGGACATATGTTATTGCCATACTACTGATCAGTGATTACTTCCCTTTTTATGTTTGTTCTATCATGTGGTAGCTTCCTCATTCTCTTGCATGGTTTGGTAATGGCTGGTGTCCAGCATGCCAGATGCCTGCGTGTATGGCATTGTGTCTTGTTGTTATTTGTGATTGCATACTCCAAGCATTCCTGGCTGTGTTCTTGGAATGCCTGCATAACATGTTCTGCGGTGTGTCCCATATTCTGCACTTGCACAGGGTCTTTCGTGGATTCCACATCAGTTTGGAGGGGTGCAACCTATGCTTTACACATGTTTTTCACTGTGGTATTCTGGCCAGGGACTGGGGTCGGGATGTGTATATCCAGTGTGATTACTCTATGGTCTGGTCTTACCAGTGAAGGATACACTTATCATCTTGCCATCCAGTACACATGTTGCTGATTATCACATCCAGTATGCTTACCCCTCTTGTGGGAGTGGTACATTGTTCCTGGGCATTTTGGTTTATGGATTCTGGGAACTTTTCTCCGACTGTGTTGGTGTTAGTATAATGCTCCCGGTGTATGTCTGGGTATTTTCAGTCAAGCAATATAATGTGGTTTGGGGGGCTTGATATATTCATGCATTCCAACATAGGCCAGGTGCAGTTCCTGGTATTAGGACAGTAGTCTGCAGCAGGCTATATACTGGGAGGCGGTTTTAGCCATTGGTATTTGACCATGGCTAATCCATGCTGCTTCATGTTGTGGTACCAACATGGGGGTGTGGTTTTCCTTTACATTTATTGCTAGTCACCCTCCTTTTGTAGCTTGTTCCATGTTTTGTGGCTGTACAGCACAGTATGAGGTGTGACCTGGTAGTGTTAGGGTGCTGATGTGAGCCTTGACCCAGTTTTCTATTACAGGACTGATATCTACATTCTCCATAGTGTGTGCGTTTACACTGCACACATCTTGCTGTTTAGACTTCTGGCATTGGGTAGCATTACATCTAGGTTCCTATCCCTTGTGGTACCTATGAAGGTGGGTTTGTGTTTTGAGACTTACCTATTCAGGGCATGCTGTGGGTACTGACAGCCTTTGCCAGTATCCATGGGGCATGGACTGATAGGTGCATGCCACCCCTAGCAGGTGGTGCATCATGTCATGCTCCGCATGTCTTCCCAGCCTGAAACACATTGGCTCCCCTTTGACTAACTGCATTACTTCAGCCAGTTATTGCACTTGATCATGCCATCGTCATTTTGTGGCTTCATGCTTGGTAAGGGTGGATGTTAGTCAGGGTCCTCAGGTGTGCATATAGTACATGGTGTTACATTACTTAACACATGGCATTCATGCCTCAGGTGGTGCTGCAGGGCTGCCTCTGTCGGATGCGCATATTACACTCCCTCTACATGTTTGTGAGCAGGTCATGTCATTGTAGGCATCCATGTTAATATTTGAGTGAGTCAGAGGGGGTATCATTCCCAGGGTTCCTACTGAGCCAGTGTATGTCCTATGCGTTGCCTCTTTGCCAAGGCCAGGGCATACTGGGCACACCTCCTTCTGCCTACTGGGGCAGGCTCAGGTTGTTCCTCCTCCGAGTCACGCTCTGCCTGTGATGGCCTTGGCAATGGTGAGGGGCTGTTTGGCCCAGCCCTATGCTGGTCCTGCTGCAGCTGTTTTCGCAAGATCATATTATGTAGCATAGCACATACCATGACAATTTGGGTACATGTAGTTGGTGTGTACTGCAAGGCTCCACCAGATGTGTCCAGACACCGGAACCATCCGTGACTTGAGCAGCCCAAACACACGCTCTATTACATTACGTGTTTGTGCGTGTGCCTCATTATGGCGTTCCTGTTCAGGTGTGTGTGCATTTCTGATGGGTGTCATCAGCCACGGCTCCAGTGCATAACCTGCATCCCCCACTAGGTGTCCGTGCGGGATGTCCCCATTGGCAAATGTCTGGTACAGCTGTGTCAAATGCCAGATGTCAGAATCATGGTAACTCCCAGGGCAGCCAGCACACACATTCATTATTATGCCCTGGGCATCACACATGACCTGGCAGTTGATGGAGGGGAAGCCCTTGCGGTTAATGTAGGCCCTACCCCGCTCACTGGCTGGTGCTTTGATGCGTATGTGCGTGCAGTCTATTGCACCCACTACCTCAGGGTATTCCGCTATTTGCTGGAAGAGACGCATATTGCTGGCCAATACCTCACAGGCATTGGGGAAATATACATGATCACCGACATGTGCTGACATGGCATCCAGGTACTGGTGCAGTAACCTGGAGGCTGATGCCTGTGATATCCCCATCATATCACCAGTTGGTCTCTGAAAGGTACCTGTTGCTAGTATTCTTAGGCCAACACATACCTTGGTTTCCACTGGGATGGGTTCCCCTCTGTTGGTTCTGTGTGTGAGGCGTGGCCTGCACAGCCCAACTATTTGCTGCAGGAGCTCTCTGTCCACTCTATAGCGCTCTACTATCTCCAGCTCATGTAACCCGTTGTAGGTGACCCTGGGCCTGTACACTCTTCTCCGTCTCCTCACTGTGGGTTGTCTGGCACCATCTACATTGTCACCACCCTCAGCAAGTCGCCCATGTCTCATTATGACAGCTATGGCAGTCCCTAACATTTCTGCTCTGAGTGAAGCTTTTTCAGTTTTCACTTCTAATAGCTTACTCCTGTCTTGCAGTGTCTCTTGAGAGAAACATCCTGCACTGCTGTTTGCAGGGTTTTAAGTGCTGGGCTGGGCTACTATTCTGCCTGTGTAATTGCCTGCTTCTAATTGTTTTCACCTGCTAGCTCCAGCAGTATTCCCTGCTAGCTTCCTACTAATTCTGTTGCTTCCTTTTTCCTTTCTGTTTCCTCAGGGGGGAGCAACGTGCATACCAGCAGAAACACGCTCACAGTGGCTTACATGCGTGCGCACATGCTTACACGGTTTAGAATCTGCTTATTCGGGTTAAAACATGCACACACCAGCGCAAACAGTGTTAAACATCTACCAACACGCTCCCACATGCTCAATCTGCCTTACACGCGCACACACTGCCCTACTCGCGCTTCATGGTGCGCACATGTGCGCATGCACACCCAGCAAGAAACTTTAGTGTAAGTAACAGTGTACACCTTCCATTTCTTGACTTTCCCAGACTTATCTTGTGGCACTCCTCTTTCCCTGATCTGTGTCTGTCATCTGTCATGTTACACTGACCTCCAATGAACTGCATTTCTTTCTACCATTCCCCCCTGTGATGTCACCTATCTCCTACTCTATTCCTCCCCCTTATGTATCTCTTACACTACTCAGACTGTGCTCATTTGCTATGTGACTGTGAGATTCAGTATCCTAACCCTCATTTACATGAGATTGCCTACTAATGCTTAGTTACATGTCTTACACTCAGCTTCCCCCCTTAGCAACCACTACACGGTGGCCATGTTATTTTTGGTCTGCTGGTCCCTGCATTGTCATTCCATGTATTGCATAAAACCCACATTTGTGGGTTTATAACCTTCATTTTTATGTTTTATACAGCGCAGCCTGTTTGCGCGGGGCTGCGCTGGGTTTAAACATCGGCGATCGCTGAAAAATAAAAATTATATTTTTATTATTTTTGCATCGGGTTACCTTGCCAATGGCCACATATTTGGCCATTGGCATGCTGCCTGACACATATGCACCCTTTATTTGGAGCTGACATGGCTCCGTTGTGAATTTTGCAGACACGTACTCAGTTGTCAACTGAGTACATTTCTGCAGCTAAAACATCTCTTACACGGGCTGGTTTCTGCTTTGTGGATCGCTAATATACCTCATTTGCATACCTTTCGGCTGCAAGTGAGGTATTTAGCATGTCCACACCCAGTCCATGTAAGAGACGTTTTAGCTGGTCTCTTACACGGAGTTTCGGGCTGTTCCTGGATCGCGAGGCTTGCATGGAGTGTTACACGTCTCTTACACTCCGTGCAAGCCTTCGTGAATCCTGCCCATTATTTATTAAGTGTAATTTTCATTTTCTCCAAAAGTCACGAGTTCTTGGATGGAATAAGAGGGATTGAGTTAACATGTAAGTTAAAATCAGGCATGTCATGAACCAGGAACAGCTGAGATGTATGGACAGCAGCTGTGTTACAAAACTGGTTTATTAACCCAACATTTTACAAATACATTATACAAAAGGAGTCATGTTTTAGTGTCAAATATAATTTTGGCTAAAGATGATTAACACTATTTAAATGAAGTAGCTACTGTACCAAAGTAGTATTACAAAAGTTGGTTAATAAAAACATAGTTAATGGCCACATGGTGGTGCAATTTAGTAAGGATGTGTGCTTTGAGCAAATCTGTAACAAGAACATGACAAGCACGAGCTATGCAGGAAAGCGATCGTGTTAGTCGTCTTTAGTTGCTTTATTGTCCATTGGAAGCAACATATATTTGGCATGTACTGAGTGTTGTTTCTCTGTTTAACAAACAGAATATCTTCCCATGGTACAATGTCAATGAATGGACACAACAGTAATTATAATAATCCTATTTGTTAATTAGGTAGGCCCATTGGACACTCAGTCCCTTTTCAGGGACAACCTAAAAGCAATGTCTGGTTAAGCGACTTGCTCAGGGTAACACATTAGGCAAATGAGGGAATCAATCCTTGTATTATGAGAACTATATCCAGCAGCCTTAACCTTTGCACCAACCGGCAGATTAAATACTTATTATTTTAGATGTTCTTCATTTGATCACTGCTGCAGTATTCCAAGCTATATGGTTTATATCCTGTCAAGTACATAACAGTCGACCAGCTCCCTAAGCTTCAAGGCACTTTCCACATATCCAAACCATTATTCATCTCAAGCTGAACTGACTATAAGTCAGGTTTGTGCACCAAGCCCTTCTGAGCTTTCCTGATGTTTTTTGAAGATCGATGGTCAGCTAATGCTGTCTTTTTTGTTGGGCAGATAATTTCCCTCCCTTTGGTGAAAAAAAAAACATCCAGTTCATTTTTTATAACAGAAAACTTATTTTAGCTGTAAAATACTATTTTGTAAGCTAGAGAAAATGTTTTTATGGACTGTCACGTGACTTCTGTATACTCTTAAACAGAAGTATGACTTTTTACTTTTGCAATAAAAAGTTATAAAAAGTTATTTAAATCTTTTTTTTCTTCCCTACAGGAAATCGTTGTCATTTCCCTTTCTGGGGCTGAGGCAAGTGTTAACAGTGTTTTTTTTTTTTTAGTGTGTTTTATTCGAAAAACTGTAACTTTTTTTACTGCTTACCTGTTTTACTGACTTTTGCTACTTCTCTTCCCCAAAAATCAAGCACATTTTTCATCTTGACCATGGTACAACCTACTATTTCCTCAGATGTACCATCTTCCGGCCACAAAAAGAAAACGATTGTTAAGCAGGCTTTGCTAACAGAGCAGAGTGGTATTTTAGCTCAGTCACAGGTAGGTGGCACTGCTGTAGCCAAAGCTGGTTCTTTGGATCGCTTACCTTTTCCTTGGATCCCTCTGGTGCCGTGTCTGTAGCCATCATGTACTGGAGGGTTAGACATATCCTCTGTGGCTGCTGGTGTGCTGTTAGTGGGCAGGGAAGAGCCCCTCTTGTCAGTCCAGAGAGAAGGGGCAGGGAATATCTCTCTGCTTAGCCAGAAAGTTGTGTCCATCCGTGGAGAGGTTATTGCTGGCAACTCTTGGTCTGTTTCTTCAGACATTCTTGTAAAAAAAGCTAAACTTATGTCTTCTGTTTCAATTACTCTGGACAGGAGTAATTTACTGGCCTTAACTTGGGGTTTAGTACAGGATCATGATCATCCTTTAAAGCTCTTTCTGGTAAAAGAAAAAGGATTCCTTTTCCAATGAAAAGATTCAAACGATTGAACATAGTAGGAAATGGGAAGGGACAGATGTTTTTGTCTCCACAGATGTCTGATTTAGATTCTGATGAGAACATGATTCTGGATAGTCCTTGTGAAGGATTCTGTTTCTCTCAGACTATTCTCAGAATGAATCATTTCTTTTTTTTTTTGGCTGGAAAACAGTGATGCTTCTCAATCCCTCAGAAATATTGCAATTTGCTACAGGTAGAATTTCCAGATCCTTCACCTGCTCCTCCAGTTCTTTTTGCTTTGGAGGATGTTTTTGTTATAGCCTGCAATTGTCCTGACAGTCAGCTGACCGCTCCTAAAAACTTAATAAATAAATAAATTACATAAAGTTCCACAATCTATTAAGTTTTTATACATTAATCCCAGATCTGACCCAGCATTCACACCCAGCTGCTGCTAGGCGCTTTGCTACTACTAATCCCTCTCCTTCTGACAAGGATGGGAACACATTTTATAAGTCTGGGGGAGAAGCATATGCTTCCACAAGTCTTTTTTAGAATTCTCAGTTGTCATGCTCATATATTGAAGTTTATACTGACTAATTGTGAAAGTATGAGGAAAGGTTTGGCTTCACTTTCTTCCTGGAAGGAGAACTCTACTTTGTGTAATTTTGGTTTCTGCTTTTTCACAAGTCACTACTCATTGTTTGAAATGTGCCTGTGACTATGTGGATGCCACGTCAATGGATACTGCCATTGAAATTGTTCTGAAGAGGCTTGCCTGGCGGCATTCCTACAACCTCCTAAGGTTGTCAAGAATGAAATTTTGAATTCTCCCTAAAACAGAAAACTAGTTTCTGGACCTTCTGCTGCAGAGGTCATAAAAAAGGGAAGGGGTGCTAACATAATAATTAAGGTGTTTACCTCACAGGCACGATGTACAAGGTTTGATACTTCCCTTGTGGGAAACCGGCTAGGCTTAAAATGGTCCAGAAAGGCAGCCAGCCTGCTATTTACCTATGAACATATACGAAGTGTGATGAGAGATGAAAGCTGATTCAACAAATCTTTCAAAATTTTCAGCCTTTCTTCTCTATGTTTTACAAAGGATTCTTTGCTCCCTTGTTTGTCTTTAGTAAAAAGCACAATAATCAGTTCCAGTAAAATCCTGGTAAGCAAATGTTTAAAAAGCAGTGGCAGGGAGGTTCCAAAAAGAAACCAGTATCCCTCCAGAACAAAGAACAATTCAATAAGTCATAATGGCTATATGAGGGAAGTTTTCCCTCAGTCCTTGAATCCTTCCAGAGCATTACTCTCCTTTGCAACTGATTGTTTCACACAGATTGGTTCTGAATGTAATCCATCAATAATACAGGGTTCTGAATGTGATCCATCAAGTCTGTAAGGTGGCAATGGGAGGCTTTTCCTTATTTGCAGAGGATTCCTCCTCATCTGCCAGACCAAACTCTTCTCTTCCCACTTGTCATACAGTAGTTGTTGTTTCAGGGTGTAATGAAAGCTGTTCATCCTCCTCTGTTAGGAGAAGGATTTTATTCAAGAATGTTTCTGGTGCCAAAGAAAGAAGATTCTGGAAGACCAGTTTTGGGCCTTTCCTTTCTGAACCAGTTTGTGATAGTGCCCAAGTTCACAATGCAATCACTTCACAACTTATTACCCTTCTTCCTCATGCAAGTTACTTAGAAGATGCATGTCATCTCATTTTATATATCAAGATTTCAGGTGTTTAAGGTTTTGTGAGTATGACTCACATTATCAGTTCTCTGTCTGCATATCCAGAGTAGCAGTGTTTACAAAGTATCTAGCTTCTGTGATAGACCACTGCAGACCAGGGACGTCGGGAGGCATACGCATTGTACTGATTTCAGTACAACTTATGTAGAAGGGGGGGGTAGCGTTTTAAATTTTCTTTATTTTCGCGCTTTACTGCACGATGACGTCAGCGCACTTTAGGCAGCCAGTCGGAATGGAGTGGAGCTCCAAATGCTTTCTGAGCGGGAAGTAGCGTTTTAAATATTTTCTTTTTTGATTCCCAAGCTGGTCTCACGCCATGGAGAGGAGGATTCCCGAGCTGGTCTCACTGCATGGAGGGTTGGTGATGCTTTCCGAGCGGGAGGTAGCGTTTTAAACTTTCTGATTCCCGAGCTGGTCTCAAGGTAGCGTGTTAACTTTCTTTTCTGATTCCCGAGCTTGTGTGTGTGTGTGTGTGTGTGTGTGTGTGTGTGTGTGTGTGTGTGTGTGTGTGTGTGTGTGTGTGTGTGTGTGTGTGTGTGTAAGGAGATGTCTTTGTTAATATGATGTCACTCAGCTGCTAGGGAGAACATTAGCATGGTCAGGGTTTACAGAACTAGAATTTGATTTGGAGATATGGCAATGATCCACAATAAGGTATTTCTCAGCGAGGCTTTACTGCATCTCAGAATCAGAATTTCACTCCATCACATTAATTGATTAATCCACTTTGGCCAGTTAGCACAGGTGGTCTTCTGAATCGTATGAAAAGAGAAAACATACAGTATGTATTATATAACATATACTTTCTATTCATATATATTTGACACACTGATGATGTTGCTGGAATGTGATAACAGTTTCCATTTGGGAAAGGTATGTACACCATTATGGGTCTATATTATGTCAAAATAGATGAGAGTATGGTGTCTATCTTGCTTTTGAGCCAGAAACTCCTTCTTAGTAAATGTATGTCTAGTAACATATAAAAAGTGTTTGGTAATATGTTGGGTCATAGAAAAGATAATATATATTATATACAGAACAGTGTTCGGTGAAACAGTTGGTCAAACTAAAAAGTAATAGGCAACAGACCCATCAAAGTAGTAGCATACTATAATCCATGATACTGATGCACGAAGAAAGATAAAAAGATATATTATGAAATGGTGCATAGTTTATATAAATAGTTTAAAATTATATATTTTAAATCTGAAAAAACATATATGTTAATTTTATGTCTCAATATACATTACATAGAAGATTGCAAATGTGAAACGGTATCTGCTCATTTTTGAATAAGGGAGAGAAATGATAAATTACAAAAATCCATATAAGCAATATATGCGGATATTTCATTTCACTTGATATACCTAAATGTAACTTTTGACATTTTAAAGAGACCTAATATGGCAGGGCTGTTTGGATGGATGTGCTGTGGACACAGGTTAATCACTAGAGACTAAAGTGGCATTTCTATGGTGATAAATAGGAACATTATAAGGAAATATAGTGACCTTTAAAAGTAGATGCACTATTCAGGTCTAAAGATAAAGAGGTGTGTGTGTGTGAATGCCCCAGGTGGGATGTTGTACTTGTGTGATTACTCAGGGTGGTGTGGTAGGGAATACCTCAGGCTTGAACCCTGTACCTTGTATGCAGGTGTTAAAGACCTGAATTCCCTACCCACCACCATTTGTAAAAAAAAATTGCAGATTTTTGCCTCATAGTTGATCTGATCAATATCTGTATGTATCTGTAGTTTTTAAATATTGCAATGCTTTAAATTTGATGGTGCAGTGGTAGCAATGTAGCATTGATGCCTCACAGCTGTAGGTTCTTGGGTTTGGTTCTTGGCTGGGGTGCCTTCTTTGTGTGTGGGGGGGTGTCTGTATCTTCTCCCTGTGTTTGTGTGGGTTTGCTTTGTGTCCTCCCATGTTACAAAGACATGTCTGCATTATTTTTTCCTGGGCCTCTGCTGAGAATTGTTTTTTTTTTTTTTTGTTCCAAGTCAGACTGTCCTGATTAACAAATTGACAGGCATTTAAATTTCAGACTTCAGGTTTCTGAATGTTTACTTCCTTACATATTTGATGGTGCAGTGGCAGTATTGTTGCCTCACAGCTGTAGGTAGTCTGGTTTGATTCTTGGCTGGGGTGCCTTCTGTGTGGATTCTGCATCTTATCTCTGTGTTTGTGACATAGTAAAACAACTTTTTATTCTAGCAATAAATATATACTAACACAACCTTTTTTTATAGCAATTTTTTTAAGTTTATGACTATTTGAAATTTGTCCTTATTTTTGGGACTGTAATACCCTGTTATTGGCTTTGTCCAGGTTTTTTGTGCTAAGGTTGACAGCTATGGCAAGAACTGAATTCACTGAATATGTTTGAGGGCTGTATTCCCTCATTACTGGGTTTGTCCAGGTGTTTTGTGCTAAGAGGTTGATAGCTATGGTGAAAACTGAATTCATTAAATGATAGCCATTTAAGTTTCAGTCTTCCTCTCTTTCACAAAGCAGGTGATTTGGCATAGTGGTATGTTGTTCTGACTATTTTGCAGTGACCTTGGCAGTAAAATGTATGATGGTAACACAGCATTTTATTCTAGCAGCTTTCCAAGATTATACAAGCAATGTTTAATGTGTTCCTGTTTTTTGCCCTTTTGACCCACCCCAATAAATTTGGCTTTTTCCAGACTTCTTGTGCTGCGAAGTTGAGATGTAGTTGAGTATTACGTAGATTTTACAAGGAACTGAGAGCTGCAGGGGAAGAGAAGTTTAGTGCTGATTATGCTAAGTCAGCTCACATTGCTAGTAGCACAAAATGTTTGCTTGCTTTTAATGCAGAAGGTTGTTGGTTCTTCTCCCATAAGGGGTGAATGCTGCTGTACTGAAAGTTAAGACACTAACTATGAGCCTCTTATCAGTTTGCCATCCATTTCCTATTGCAATATTACTAGCTTATTATTAATGTAATTTAGGCAATTTATTCCTCAGGGGCATCAGACACTATTTTTCGGTGAAGTCATGAAATATAAAGGTGATTGCTAGCAGCAACCTCTTCATTAGTTAGATTTATTTAACGTGGAATTATTTAGATGACTTTTTTACTACTTCAGAGATTGTGCATATTATTTACTGATAATGGTGGACTGTAGAAGTTTGACTAGACTTTTATGATGGAAATGTTCTGAATTGGGCAGTTTTGTTTCATTGTTTACTGGAAAAATGTTCAAAGCAATAGGAAGGTGTATCAAAGAGCACATGTATGTTTCATATGCAAGGGGCCTATGATTTAAAAGCAGCCCAGAATTAATTTTTATCTGCCACGGGTAAAATGTATTTTCTTTGAATGTGGGTTTTAATGTTGTTTTAATGAATGTGAGTTTCAAGGGCAGAGAAGTTTTAATGCCAAGTTTGTTTAGCAGATGTCTTCGTGTTTGTGCTGTAAAATGCAAAATAAAACTTTCAAATGAAGTTCAAATCATCATAGAAGTAAATCAGTATGCACATTAGTGTTTATGGTAAATGGAGTGAAATAGCAAAGTAATGGATCATTGGAATGGCTGCAGGGGGAGGCTCCATTCGACCATGGTTTTGTGAGGGAAGGCGGCAAACTTAGACAGCCCCAGCTGAACTATACCTCCCAACTGTCCAGATTTTCAAAGAATGAATAGATTTTTGCTTCTTATTTTTGGTTTGTTCCTCAATTTGTGGTTTTCTGGCAAATGATTTAGGAATTAAGTCACTAAATAATGACACACTAGTTTCAGACTTTATAACCTTCAGAAAAATGCATGCTGAAATAAGACCTGTTCTATCAATTGTCCCAGTTTATACAATAGCAATTTTAGTACTGTTTATATGTTCCCTCAATATATTTGGCCTTGTCCAGATTTATTGCATTAACAGGTTGAGAGGTACATGCAAATTGCTTTATAGAATTAGGCATAGCCAAACCTCAACTGTCCCTGATTTTGGCTCAAAATGTTGCTCTTCCCCTAATGATCCCTCCACAAAATATCAATTTTGGAAGAAAACATAGAGGGTTTACTTTACTTTTATAAATAGCTGTAATGATCAGAGTTATACATTACTTTTATTTCAGAAATGCATGTAGATTCTCTAATTTTGTCAGCTGCTCTAAGTTAACTGTGCTCATATTAAAATGGTGTCCCTCCTTTGACAGATTCCCAGCTGTATTGTCTGGCAATTTTATATTTTTGCATCACATTTTTGGTCCGTTTTTCATAAAATTGCAGTTCTGGCAAATTAGTGGCAAATTGTTAAAGACTGAAGTTAGAAAATAATGCAGACATTTCATTTTCATATTTCATACCTTTCAGAAAATTCGTACTGATGCAAGACCTACTACTATTCTATTATCTTTCTAAGTTTATAAGAGCAATATTAAAAAAAAATTCCTTATTTTTGGGCCTTTGCCTCAGTTTTATTTATGAGTTTGTTGCTGTAAGAGGTTGAGAGGTTTTGTGTGTGTGTGTGTGTGTGTGTGTGTGTGTGTGTGTGTGTGGTGGGTAGCATACCTCTCAACTGTCCAAATTTTGCAGAATGTCCAGATTTTTGCCCCATATTTTTTGTCTGTTCCTCATAAATTTTGTGACTTTCTAGAAAATCATTGAAGGCTGAAATTGCTAAATAATGACAGACATTTGAGCTTCAGACTTCATGTCCTTTAGAAAAATTCATACTAGTACAAATCCTGTTATTCTAGTAACTTTCTAAGTTCACGAGGACATTATTTAATATCTGCCCCTGTTTATTTTAGGCTTTGTCCATATTTCTTGCACTAAGAGGTAGGTAGGGGTGTGTGTGTGTGAATGAAACATCCTAGTTAGTGGTAGCAGGTGGTTAGTAATTTACTCAAGCTCAAAACCTGTACCTTAGTTACAGAAAACAAAAGCATAAAGTCTCTACCCCAACTACCATGCTGCATTTTTCAAAGAACTGACATTTCAGGTTAATTTTCAATTCAAGGAACCGAGTTTGAGTGAATTTATATTATATTACTGAAGAGGCATTACAGCGAATGCCTCTTCATCGACACTGAAAGAGCGAACCGTGAATTACGAGAATGGCCGTAGCTTGGCTGGGGAGGGGGGTAGCAGTTTGAGAGCTGTGAGTACAAATTTGAAAATCCTAGCTACACCCCTGCTGCAGACTGCAGGATATTCACATTTGTCCTCATTTAAATGACTTGCTTATCTTTACAGAGTATTTTTTCAAAGTGTCAGGAATCTCTCTCTTGGGTAAAGGATCTCCTACACAATCTGTGATTCCAGAACAAAAAAAACATTCAAATGTCTTTTCTGACTCTCTCTCACAGTATTGTTTTTCCTGGGTGACTGATGGACCATACCTCTCAACCTCTTGGCACAAGCAATCTGGACAAAGACAAAAGTAATGGGGGGACAAAGGCTCAAAAACTAGGGCAAATTATAAATATTGCTCTTAAAACATATAAAGTTGCTAGAATAAAAGGTTTTGTGTTGCCATGCATTTTCTGAAGTGGATGATGTCTGAAACCCAAATGTATGTCATTATTCAGTGAATTCAATCTTCACTGATTTGCCAGAAAAAAAACTCACATTTTATGAGGAATGGACCAAAAATATGAGGCAAAAGTCAGAACATTTCTGTGAAAATCTGGACAGTTGGGAGGTATGTGCTGTACATCTCAGTACAGAGGTTTTCTACAACATGAATAAAATGGATCTGTATTTAGATATATTTCTGAGGATTTCCTCACAAATTTTGGTCTCAGCAAGGGAATTCCTCAGGATTATGGGACTTGTGTCATCTAAGAGTCTTGTGATATGTCTTGCAAGCCTCCACATGTGAAAGATACAACAGTATCTGTAATCTCTATGGTCCCAATTTTAGTGCAGCTAGGGCAGGGTGAAGGGAACAACTGCTCTGGGCGTAATTTGTAAGGGGGTGTAATTGAACAATCTGTATCACTCTTTTATGCATTTAAAAGCTCTTATTGTATTTGTCAAAACTGAATGATGTAGCAGTCCCTGTGTAGTTTAAACTGTAACAACTTTACCAAGCAGTTTGCTACATTTTTTTAAAAGAAAAAGCACACTGAACAACTGGAAAACGGTCACCATCCACTTTTACTGTGTGCCTAGTACTTCGGCATCAAGCCTTCCAGGGAAAAATCATACACAAGAATGGTGTGCTTTATATACATTACATTCATTATTCAATTCAATTATACAATAATTGATCAATTAATCAGTGAGTCAAGAAAGTTAAAGTGCATCCTGAACAATAAAGTGCTTCAGAAACATTTAAAGTCTGTCAAAACATATAAACACATTCCTATTGTATTTAACATTATAGTTTAAGAAGTTAATATAAAAGCACTTGTGCATCTCTAGATTAACAAATGCTAAAACATTTTACCATACAATGGTTGATCAATTAATCAGTAAGTCAAGAAAACTTAAAGTGCATCCTGAGCAATGAAATGCTTCAGGATCATTTAAAGTCCATCAAAAAACTTTTAAAATATAAGTTCATACAAAAGCACTTATACATCTCTAGATTAATAAATACTAAAGCATTTTGCCCTACAATGATTTATCAATTAATCAGTAAGTCAAGAAAATGTAAATCTAAAGTGCATCCTAAGCAAAGTGTTTCAGAAACATTTAAAGTGCATCAAAATATTTTTTAAAATGCAACCCCTTACATTCCTATTGCATTTAACTTAATAATTTAAAACGTTCATGCCAATGCACCTATACATCTTTAGATTAACAAATACTTAAATATTTTACCCTATACATATAAATCATTCATCCTATATGTTTTAGCATTTGTTAATCTAGAGATGCATAACTGCTTGTATGAACTTCTTAAATTATAATGTTAAATGCAATAGGAATGTAAAGGGTTGCACTTTATATGTTTTTATGCACTTTAAATGTTTCTGAAGCACTTTATTGTTCAGGATGCACTCTAACTTTCTTGACTCACTGATTAATTGATCAATTATTGTATAATTGAATTGAATAATGAATATAGTGAAATGTATATAAATCACACCATTCTTGTGTATGATTTTTTCCCTGGAAGGCTTGATGCCAAAGTACTAGAAACACTGTAAAAGTGGATGGTGACCATTTCTCCAGTTGTTCAGTGTGTTTTTTCTGTCCTTGGTGAGTTGGTTCATGGAGTGGTGTTTTTACATTTTTTTTAATTAAAACTTGAGTGCTGTAGTGCTCCCTCTGTGGTCTACACTGTAGCAACCAATTGCTGTATTTGCAGCAGGCAGCTTACTACAGTTTAAAAGAAAAAAAAAAAAAGATTTGTTCCTATTTTTTTCCTGCTGAGGAAGGAGGGTTGGGAGCAGGTTGCAGGCACAGGAGCTAATCGTCTTCTGCATTTCAGGATCCATAGGTACCTGATCACAATTTTTTTTTAATTGCCCCTCAGGTAAGGAGGGGTGTGCATACCTGTCAACTGTCAAGACTTTTGCAGAATGTCCAGATTTTTGTCTCATATTTTTGGTCTGTTCCTCATACAATGTATTGTTTTCTGGCAAATCACTGAGGTTTGAAGTTACTAAATAGTATCATACATTTAATTATTAGACTTCATATTCTTCAGAAAATGCATGGTAACATAAATCCTGATATTCTAGTAACTTCATATATTTAAAATATGTCCCTGTTTTAGGCTTTGTCCACATTTCTTGTGTTAAGATGTGGAGAGGTATGGCTGTTGACTGCTGCATTTCAAGAGCACCAGCCACCAGCCATTGAAGGTAGGGGGTCATGTATCTGGCTACTTGGTGGAGGAGTGGACCTTTTCTTTTCTCTTTAAATGGGGAGGTGGGCCACCAGTATAGGGATTAGTCCCAGGTGCTAAAAAAGCCAGCTACACCCCTGGATCCCAGCATCAACACCCACTGACTTTTATAATTCCAGTTTTAGGATGTACAAAAAGGGAGGTTATCTGGTAGAGATACCAAACTTCTCAGAATTCAGGTCTCCCTTTCTCCCGTCCTGCTCCAACACAGTCAGTCACAACCAATGCCTTAGACTTTGCTTAGGGAGCAGTATCAATGGGCATATAGGTACAGGGTCTAAGGAACAAAAAGACAGACCAAAACACATCAACATAAAAGAACTACTAGCTTTTATAAATGCTGACAACTCTCCAAATCATTTGTGATCCCCAGGACCTGTTTAAGTGTTTAGAGACAACACCACAGTGATGTGTTCCATAAAAAAGCAAAGGAGGAACCATATCTTAACCCCTGTGCAGACTAGCCATATTAGAATGGGATACAGCTTTACAGTACAATCTCAGTCTATATTTTAGTATGTATTTTATTTATCCATTGATGAAAGGGTTAGTCCCACTAGGCTGGTGGTCTCTTTTTCAGGCAGGACCCAAGATGGTATTTATACTACTAGAGGAAATCTGGGCAGGACATTGGGGAATTTCTCCAACTCTTTTTGATAAGTGCTGTGGGATCTTTTACATCTACCTGAGCTACCACCAACTCAAACAGATGAGGCCTCAGTTTAGCATATCAAAAAAAGTGTATGTCAGATAAGCCCAACAGGACCATGACAAATCATCATGAATGGAAACTGAAGCAGGGGGAGTCTTCCAAGATTTGATGTATCTGTGAGGAGCACCTTAAGTAGATCTTTTTGCTTCCACTCTAAACAATCAACTGGCAAAATTCTGTTCTAGTATTCAATGCAAAAAAATCCAGAAAGACAGATGCCTTTTGTTTTCTTTGAACAGGAATGTTCTTGTATGCCTTTCCATCCTTTCTACTGATTTCTGAGGTACTTCTAAAGATTCAAAATGACTCCCCAAAAAAATCATTGTGGTGACTCCCTTCTGCCTCAGTCAACAGTGATTCTCCCTTCTTTTGGAAATTTACTCACATATTATCAGGGGTATTTGATACAGCCCAAGCCAAAACAATTGCAAATGATTGCTTGAAAGATAGGATTTTAATACCGTTTATGGGCTTTTCTTCTGAGGATGTGCAGCAGTCATTACTGGAGACAAGAATGTCTGCTACTAGAAAATCATATATTAGTAAATGGGAAAAGTTTTGTCAAAGGAAAAACTAACACTTGTTCAGTTTGAACCAGCTCATCAGGCTGACATGAGGTTCTTGAAGTGGAGAACAGACTTAATCATTACTATACCCTCTACAAGAAGAGTATCTGAGGTGCAAGTTTGTGTGGTGGGTCAGCCTTACCTCATTTTCTACAAAGATAGAGTTTCTTTGAGAACTAATCCTTTTATACCTAAAGTGATATCCATGTTTATTTTAAGCCACACTATCTGTCTCCATATCTTTTCCAGAACCTTGAAATGAGGGAGAAAGGATGCTTCGAACCTGGAATGGCTAAAGACAGCTTAGGTACTCTCCTGACAAAAGAAAATCTTTCAGTAATCCTATTCAGTTCTTCATTTCTGGTGAAGGTAATAAAAAAGCACAACCTGTGTCAAAACAGACTATGTCCAAAGACTTGTCTCCAGCTATTACCTTGTGTAACTCCCATCACAACAAAACTATTCCAGGAAGGGTCAAGGCTCACTCTACCTGGGCTTTACCTTCACCTATGGCTTTTTGACAAGGGCTGGATTCTAGAAGTATTCTAGAATCAGCAATTTGGTCCTTTGTGCATACTTTTACACAGCACTATAAATTAGTTTCTCCTTCTCAAGGTCAAGAACAAGCTTTGCTAGAACCACTATCCAAAGTTTTCTAGACCCTCTTCTTTCCTCCTCCTCCTCCTCCCAGTTTTTCTAAGAATATTATACTACTGCAGCAGAGATCATAATGACAAACATAGTACAATTGTGTAAATAAACTAGCTATAACAACAGATGATTGAATGATAACTGCTGCAATAGCTGCTCCCATAATCAATTCCCCTTATTATGTTTTTTATGTCAGGGTGTGGACTTTTATTGTTATTACCAAGCAATGTCCTCTCAGGGCTTTAGCCTTCCTCTGTGTTGGTATGAAAGCTCTGAAAGTCTTGACACCTAAGGCTGACTTTTAGTCAGATCAGTTCGAGATGACTAATGGTTTGGCCATGTGGAAGGTTAACTGCATCTTTGGAAGCTGACTGGCTATTATATTCTTAGCAGGATTTGACCTACATCAGAGCACATCGTGTCATTGAGCGTAATTTCAGTGAATACAAAAAGAGTGAGTGCTGTTCATCAAAATTACTTTCAACGATAATAGAGTTTGCATTCTTCTTCAATATTGTGCAATCTCAGAGTTAATATATATAAGTCCACATGGTTTGGGAGGTGCAAAAACAAAATTTTTGGATTGATCATCGAAGGTGGTTTTGGTGAGTGTTTTTCATTTTGATTCTGCTCACTGAAATTACCTTCAATGACTCAACTTGAATAAAGCCTATATAGCTTAGGTTACTGCAGCAGTGACCAATCAAACATTTACTGTTATACTAAGTGTACTTACACAATTGCACTTTCAGTTTGCTGAAATATTTGATTATACTTCTGCCACTGTTAATTGTCCAGGTTGGCAGTTATGTTTCACTGCTCAGAAATCATCTATGGTGAACTATATATGTTTATTTTTTAGCAAAATTGCTCATATACAAGATTAAGATTAAGATTGTTAACCAAAGCATAAAAACATGTTATAGTAATCATTTAATTAACATGGCAAAATACTTGAAGTGGCGGTAATTTAATGTTAAAGCATCTCTAAATCTATCTGCATATTATCCCCCCTTTAATTTTAAATTATTTGATTGATGATAAAAGTCAAATCATGTGAATCTGGCCAGAAAGACATCTATTCACAGCATTCTTTTGTTAGAGAAGCTGTTACTCACACAGAGTATCTGTCAGTATGGCAGGTCATAGTTTCATAGGTTCATAGGTAGGTACTAGGCTATTGGCCCTAGGACCTATATAAGCCTAGCCAAAAAGGCACCCTGGCTTTCGCCACCCAATAAAATTATTTTCCTCTGCCCCTGTCAAGCAGAGCCACAGAAGTGATCCCCGGGGTGAATTTCCTATTTCCCATCCAATCAGCAAGACTTTTCTTGAAGAGTGCTAATGAGGAGCTCTGTTTGGCATAGATAGGTAGTTTGTTCCAGAGTATGGGATACCTCTGGGACAGGAATCTATCCCTCCAGCATGCTCTGTTTATTGTGGTGACAATGTTTAGGTCCCTAAAGCATGGAGCTTGGAGGGATTGGGATTTCTTTATTTGGAGCATGTCCAACAGCTCTGGATTTGACATAACTTTGAATTTTAGGCAGAGATCACCTCTGAGTAGGTGATATGTGACGGAGTAAAGCTGGAGTTTTTTTAGATGGCCTGTGTAGGGCATCTGTTTGAGGCCAGTAATCCTCCTTTCCAGTTGTTGTAGATGTCTTGTGAAGTACATACCAAAAGGGGAGTTGCACTCTATAATGGGTCTAATGAGCAATGAGTAGAGGGGAACAATGACCTCTTTTTTTATGGATGAGAAACCTTTTATGATGAGGTGTGCCATGTAGAAGGATTTCCTGACCACTGTGGTGATGTGATTATCAAAAGAGAGACTACTGTCTACCTGTGTCCCAAGGTCTTTTATCACACTTTCAGTGTTAAGTAGACTACCGCCTATGTGGTAGTTCATGGGTACAGAGTTTTTACCAAAGGGGATGACAATGCACTTTTTGGCATTGAGCTTGAGGCCATGGCTTTGACACCAGGCATCTGTCTCTGTGAGGCCCTTTCGTAGGATGTCCACATCATTAGGAGTTTCTATTATGGCTTCTAGTTTGCAGTCATCTGCAAACTTAGTTAGCCAAAGACCTTCTGTGTTAGCCTGTACTTCAGAGAAGTAGATACCAAACAGGAGAGGACCCAGGACTGAACCCTGAGGTACTTCACTTGTCACTGGTCTGAAGTTGAATTTGGAGTCTTCTACTTTCACAGTTTGGGTTCTGTCAGTAAGCCAGTTGGCAACCCATCTTGTGACATAGGGATTTGTACCTAGTTTAGTGAGTTTATCTATAATTCCAGGGTGGGGGATGGTGTCAAAATCCTTGGTGAGATCTAGATAGGCTGTGTGAACCACCTTACACTCATCTATGGCTTTGGTGACTGCTTCAAAGAAGTATATCAAGTTTAGGAGACATGATCTGCCTTTTACAAACCCGAACTGTGTGGGGTCCAGAGTTTGGAGATTACCAATGTCTTTGCTTATGAGTTCCATGATGATACATACCATGGCCTTGCAGACCAGGCTCGGCAGGCTAATGGGGCAGTAGTTCCTGTGGTCTGTCGTGGCTCCCCCTTTGTGGAGTGGGATAACCATCACAGTGCACCATTCAATGGGCACAAAGCCTGAGGTGAGGCTATGATTGAACATGGTACTTAGGTGGGGTGCCAGTTCATTCTGTAGTTCATGTAGAATGCAGCCTGGGATGTTGTCAGGTCCCATGGATGCTGTGTTCTTGACTTTGGAGAGTGTGGTTTTTACATGTGCAGCTGTGATTACAGGAACTTTGCATTCTTCCGGTATAGAGATGGGCCCTTTAGGGGTGAAAGGGGGGTAAAGTTAGCACTGAACCTATCTGCCAGGATATTGGCAATATCAGTTGGTTCTGTATATCTAGTGCCATTGTGCTGTAACTCAGAGCAGATCTGAGTGTTGCCATTGAGATTCTTGACATAGCTATAGAATGCTTTGTGGTTGTCTTTAGACTCAGTGGCGATTTTGTTTTCATAACTAGCTTTGGAGGATTTTATGAGGGATCTCAGCTTCTTACTGAGGCTGACCAGGGAGTTCCTCCAATCATGGGATTTTACTCTTTTTTGCAACAGCTTCTTTATTTTGTTGTAGAGTTTGTTTATGGCAGAAGACCACCAGATTGGCTTCCTTTTTTTTTTGAAGGATAGCATCTTGGTTCTGTTAGGGATAGCATGTTCCATGCACTCGTGTAATTGCTTATTAAAGTGTATTTGTGTAGGATTCAGCAGTCGTACCTCTATTGTCCATCTGCATGGGTGTCATAAAGTTTGCCATTTCTGTCTTAAGAAGCGTGAAGTTGGCTTTGGAGAAATTATTTACAGTTGCTTCCCTAATGGGGGGTGGGATGTGGATGTCTAGAGTGATTAGCTTGTGGTCGGATCTGACCAAAGAGGAATTGACCTCTGGTGTGGAACACCAGTCACCCATGTTGGTAATGACCAGGTCTAGGATATTGCTGCCCCTGGTGGGGGTGTGGATATGTTGATCCAAGGCATTGGAATTTATGAATTCCAGAAAACATTGAGCAAGAGTTGATACATGAGTAGTTTTCCCAGTTAATGGTGGGTTGTACCCTAATATTCTCCAGTGTATCAAGAAAAGAGGAGTGGGAATCCTGGGGCATGGTGGGGGGTCTGTAGCAAGCTACAATTTGGATTGCAGTCTTGCCCAGAGTTAGTTGCACTTGGATAGTCTCGGATGGATTATGCTGAGCAACTAGCTTGGAGGTGTGGACATCCTTAATGAATATGGACACACCTCTGCCTTTAGTGTTTCAGTCTGGGTTAAGTGGCTGAAAGGCATGGTATGAATTATAGCCTGGTAATGTAGGGGTGCTCTCTGGAGCTTTGAACCAGGTCTCTGTCACTGTACAGATATCGATGTTGTCCATTTTAAGGAGTGCCTCGAGTGAGTGCATTATGAAGTTTAGACTTCTAGCATTGAGTAGCATTACCCTCAGATTTTGCTTGCTTGTACCTGTTATGGTAGTGAATTTGTCATTTGAACCTTGCCTAAAAAAGGCACTATAGGGGTGGCAAGAACCTTTGCCAGTATCCGGAATCCCAAGGGTGATAGGTGCAGGCCATCTCTGGCAAAGCAGCATGGTCTGTCGATCATGTCATCCCAGGCAGACAGATACTGCATTCCCTTAAAATGACATCCGAAGCTTAGTCAATTGATGAAGTCAATCATTTTGTCCTTGTACTGTGGTATCATTCTGGGTGATGGGAGGATGCTACTCAGGGCTAGGATCAAGCCTGCCTGGGCTACAAGATCAGAGAGCTCCTCCATGTCTCTTTTCATGTAGTCCAGGGAGGTACGTCTTCAGTCATTCACACCAACATGGACAATGACAGAGTCATATTTGTACTTGTTGTGGAGTGACCTGATTGCGTGCATTATGTGGTGGATCCCAGCACCTGGCAGGCAGCTGACAGTAACTTTCTCCTTGTTTAGCCTGCTGAGTGGAACATCAGTGTGCCTGACTGTAGAGTCACCTATGACTAGAGTGTTGGGTACGTTATACCTTATGGGCTGTAGTTGAGTGGCACACTGAGTTTGTGGGCTATGTGTCATTTGGGTTGTGTTGGGGAGTGGAGGTTGCTTGCATTTCTGCTTTGGAGTTCTTGGTTGTTTGGGCAGATTTTTATTGAGAGCCTCCATGAATGTAGGTGTGTGTTTTGTGCTTCTATGTGTTTTTTGGTGGTGTAGGTTTTGAGGGACTATGTGATGAGTGTGGTGAGGGGCAAGTGTTTACCTTCTCCTCTTGACTTTCTAGTCCAGTCTTCGGTGAAGAGAACTTTGCTTCCAGTTTGGCTGTATAAGTGCATCTCTCAGAGGTTGTAGTGTTGGGTGGTAGTAGGAGAGGGTTGTCTGTGTACATGAGAAAATTGCTGCATTGCCCCAAGATGCCTAGATTCATCAGGTAGACAGGAGAAAACACCAGGAGCTGACCTTTAGACATGCCTGGATAGGTGCTTATTTATTAATTACTAAAAAGAGGAAAGTTGAGTGCTGTAGCAATTTGTAGCTTATTTAGTGCTTATAATGAGTTCTGAACAATTGCTGAGCTCAAAGAAACAGATTTGAGTGCTAAAACTAAAAAGCTGGCTAGTTGTAAGGGAAAATGTGAAGAGCAGACTTTATGGCACCGGGAATAGTTTAACCCTAGTTAAGTGGGGGCTCAGGAGCTTACAAACAGTCCTGGATACAGCAAATCTGTATCTGGACTAGACTTGTTACAGAAAAGGGGGTAACACAAGCTTAGATTTTTTTTCAATAAAGTGGAAATGGAGAAAGCTGGAACAGAAGTTAATTCAAGGTTAAGAATCTGAGTGGGTTGGCCTTCACAAATGTTCTCTCTTTATTAAATTGAATGAATGAATGACACTAGACTGGGAGGAGTGTTCCAGATCAAATATACAGTATGGGGGGCAACTGCAAAGCCACCAAGTATAAGAACACCACAACAATAGGGGGTGGAGTGGGAAACTAAAACTATTATAGCTACTAGCTGTAGCCACTAAATGAAAGTTGTAAAAAGATCAAGGAGCAAGCAGACTCTAGAGAATGCTTTTAACTGCAAACAGACTAGACTAGAACACAGAAACCTCAAAAAAAAATCAAAAATGCACAGAAAATCACAGCAAGAGCACTCACAACCAGAAAATACAATTCTCAGTATGAAAAAGCAGTTTACAGTTAAGTAATTCAGTAAACATGCAATTACAGTAATGAAACAGTATCTAGCAATGAAAAATACAGTTAAAACAGTATAAAACAATACATAAATGCAGTGAAACAGTAAAAAAGCTTTACAACAGTGCAGAATGTAGTAGATTAACTGTATAGCACAATTATAAGGGTTACAGAAGTGCAATTCAATGAAATAAGTATAAGAAATAACTTATCCTGCACTTGGAATCTTAAGGAATTTCTGATTAGTTTCAGTAATGAATTACCATCCACAGCCTGATAAATACAAGTACATTTCCAGACGCATGGTTTATAGACCAGTAAGGATGGAAGAGTTAGAAGATCAAATTACTACTCAGTCCTATTAGCCCCTGCTATTACCCAATCACTTGTACTACAGAAGGTCAAGAATCCCTGTTACTCTCAATAATAATGAAGACAGACTATCAGCAGAAAATGGCTGCCAGAAACACAGGAAACTCAACAAAAAAAAACTACCAGGCCTGGACATCAGCAGGCCTCTATCAAGATTATGCCACCTGAGCAGAACACAGAAACCTCACTTTAAATGCATAGAAAGCACTCACAAAGAGAAAATACAAGTCTCAGTATGAAAAAGCAGTTTACAATTTAGTAAATAAAAATGCAATTATAGTAATGCACCCTATTACAGCTACTAGCTGTAGCCACTAAATGAAAGTTTTAAACAGATCAAGGAGCAAACAGACTCGAGAGAATGCTTTTAACTGCAAACAGACTAGACCAGAACACAGTAACCTCAAAAAAATCAAAAATGCACAGAAAAGCATATGTCATGGTCAACAGACCATGTTGCTTTGACAAGGATGGGCTGCATCTGTCCCTCCTAGGCTTTCAGATATTGGCTAAAACTTTATCCACCTTTTAGAGTCTTTTTAAACAATACCAAAAGACAAAACTACCAACATAGCGGTACAGTCTCCAAGCAACCATAAAGTATTACTGCTAAGTGCTAGGAGCATAAACAAAAAAACTCCATACCCTTCAAGCCCTCCTCACTGTGTAAAGTAGACATCTGTGCTATGACTCAGATTGAGTTTAAAGCTATAAAATGTACTCCAGCAAAGCAAGGCTACATAGTCTTCTACACATTTTGACCAAAAACAGCACAGACTGGGACCAAAGATGGAGGTGTCTTGATGTATATTAGCAACAAATATACCTCCAGGTTGGTTAAACAGGATGGTACCATGTCTTTATCCATGCACAAGTCACCATAGATAAGGTCCATCACCATATCATCGTTAGCTGCAGGTTGCCATCTATGCCCCTAGAGTCTTACAATTCTTATCTAAACTTGCTAGATGTGCTCAACATCCAACCAAACACACTATTCATGGATGACTTTAACTACTCCTCCATAGACTGGGAAACTTACACTGCCTCAAACTCATAGGCACAATGCTTCCAGGGCTTTATTAACACAAACACCTTGGAACAGCTAGTGCATGCTCCAACCAAAGGATCAAACGTACGGGATCTGGTATTCACCAACATGGAAGACCAACATGCACAAAACCCCTCATGTCACAACCTCACTAGTGAGGTCTAATCATAAAGCTGTCTCCTTTGAAGTAAAAATCAACCCAGAAAGCACAGTTAAACCAATAACAGTTAGGAACTATGCTAAGGCAAACTACATCCATTAAGTGAGTTTGTCAAAATTCAAGGCTTCCCCTAACCATGAGACCACAGGTACCTCTGCAGAATTTTCATAGAGTTCCGACACAAACATGAATGGTTGCACAGAGACTGATGTACCTGCCAGAAGTAAACCTAAATCAAACACTAAAAGCCAACTCCATTGGTGGAATCCTCACCTAAACAGGACATAAAATAAATGAAGAAAATTCATGGCCAAAATTAGGAAGAACAACTCCCTGAGTTGAATAAGAGTGCTCTCTTATACAATTAAACAACAAACCAAGAGGTTTAATTAAGTTCAACAAGGCCAACTGTGAGGTCAGAATAGCCTCGCAGGCTAAGGACAATCACAAAACCTTCTTCATCTTTGTCTGGAACTTTAAAGTTAACACATAGCAGTGTGCTGAACTGGTGGTGAATAGGCCCATCTTTACCAATCAGGGTGACATAGCAAACCTACTGACTGACAAATTCAGCTCAGACTTCATCCCCCATCCCCCCAGCTCCACCAGGTAAAATCACCTCCAACATTCTACCTCCAACTATTAGCAGGGACCAGATGCTGGAAGCATTAACTAAAGCCAAGAACACCTCCTCCATGATTCCCAGCAACTCTAGAGTTGTCTTCTAAGCAGTCTAAAACAAGATCCATCAGGACCATGTGAGGCACTCTTCAACTATAGTCATCAAACAGGCTACATTCAAAGTGAATGGAGGACTGCCACAGTCATTTCCCTCCACAAGGGTCGACCATCAACTGACCTGGGAAACTACCGGCCCATGAGTCTAACAAACCTAATATGTAAAGTCATGGAATTAATTATCATGGAAATGATAAACAAGGGCATTGGCAACCTACAGACAATGGATCCATCCCAATTTTAAATCATTAAGGGATGGTCACGCATATTTAACCTTTTACACTTCTTTGAGATGGTCACCAGTGCAATGGATGAGGGTAAAACAATACATGCAGTGTATCTTGACCTAGCCAAGGCATTCAATACAATACCCCACTCAGACATTCTTGACAAGCTGTCAGAGCTACGGATAAATCCCTACATAACCCACTGGATTCTTGGCTGACTCACAGGCAGGACCCAAGAAGTCAAGATCAGTGAGCCACCTCCACCAAGACACCAGTCACCAATGGAGTATCCCAGTGCACTATGCTGCCTGCTCTTGTTTGGCATCTACTTTTCAGAAATCAAGGCTGTCATTCAATACCTCTGTCTCACCAAGTTGCCGGATGACTGTAAATTGGGAGCTTTTGTAGCCCCCTCCCAAGATACCAACAACCTACAAGAGGGTTTAATACAGACAAATGACTGATGCCAAAGCCATGGCCTAAAGCGCAATGTTAAAAATGCATTAGAATGTCCTTTGGGAAACTGTTAACCCAAGTTAATTACTCCATCGATAAAACACCCCTAAAATTCAACCCTGCAGTCAGGGATCTAGGAACACATGTAGACAGCAACCTGGACTTTGTCCAACGCCTAGGTAAAATAGTAAGAAAACCATTCTGTGTCATCCAATTTACAAGTAAGGGCATGGTAACAAGGTCCAAGGAAGTTATAATACCACTCTACTCAGCCCTTATCAGACCTGTCATTGAATACAATGCACCGTTTGGTATGTACCTAACCAGACACTTGCAAGAGTTGGAACACCCACAAAGGTTTCTCACCAGGATAATGAAAATCCTATTCTACACTGATCACCTAAAGGCTCTGTCTCTGTATTCAGTCTTCTACAGGCTGCTGAGAGGAGCAGTCCCAGCCTTGATGGATCTGTTGCACATGCACAAAGCAAACATCACCAGAAACAATAGACCCACCTGGGGATTCAGTAAACTCCATGTAGGATTAGCATAAAGCCAACGTGGAGTTGTCATGTTTGCACAGTGAGTAGCAGAGATAATTGCATATACATGCTACACACTGTGTTTAAATATAAACAAGTGCAGTTTTATGGCCAGCAACAGTGTTGCTGGCCAGAAAACCATGTATAGCAACATGGACAGCAGCAGTCATGCAAATCTTTTTACCTACAGGCAAACTAGGTCTGCAGGATTGCACAGAATGGCACAGTGATTACCAGGGTTATTAATAAAGCAATGTATATAATTCCAACACATTACATGAAAGTGTGTACAGTGCAGAGTATTGTGGAAACCTGTGTCAGGCATACTGAATAAAAGTTGTATAAATGATCAGTAAGGGTACATAGGCTACATTATCAATAAATAATCAGGGTAAGTGTGTATATAGAAAAGGGACACACAGATGAATGTAGGAATGAACACGGGAATAGGACAGATAAAATATGGTAATTTACAGCAGATGAGGGCATGTCAATGAAGGCAGTTGTAGTATGAACAGTAATTACATACTGTCATGTTGCAGTACAGACTGCACAGTTATTGTTTATTATGTGACTGTCACACAAGGTGACATATTAATGGAGTGGATACTTTCCTGACATGAATGGTGGACAGGATTTATATCAGGGATGGTATATACAATAGGGATTATGTGCATATTGTGAAGCTGTGCAAAATGAGTTGCTGAATATGCATGTAATGTCAGCCAAAGACTCAGCCAAGCAGGACACATAGTAACAGGGCCATGGGATGCAGTAGACAGAAGCATGTACAATCATGGACAATATCGGAATAGTACCATCTGTAATCCCATGTCTTTCACATAACATATGTCATTGTGAGTGACCATAGATGGTTCTGCAAGAACACACTTGTACAACTATTATGAGTTGTCAGCAATCTCTGAGGGGAATCAAGCACACCTCCCCTCAAAATGTAACATCTGCCAGATGTGTTTGGAGGAATACTGTTATACTTGTAGTAGAAATAATGAGCAATCCTGGCTAGTTGGCAGGTGTGCATACCACTTAGTCTAGTCATAGGGGTGTGTTGTCCATATTGTAATTATCTTGTGTATCTGAATTCATAATGGAACTAATCCCCCCATGAGATTCCTTCATATACCATTTCCCCATGGCTGTGGCATCAATCCTTTGTGTGTGTTGATATTGTATGCATTATACCAATACAACACTTGGATTCAATGATGCCCACAACTGGAAGGTCTCCACAAAGCTGGTTGGAGAAAGGATGTGTAAGCCAGTTTTGATGTCTGACACTTAAATAATGGACTGGAAAGGGCCTATCACAGAGCTCTGAGGTATGGACCTGGTCACTGGACTCTATATAGAGGTGACTACACACACTGTATCATATTTCTATGTCACATATATGTTCCAGTTGTCTACCCACTTGGTGACATAGGTGTTTATGGCCACTTGTGACAGTTTCTCTCTAATACCTGACTGTTGATTTATGTCAAATGCCTTGGGCAGGTCAAGTTACATGGGATGAAAGTGTTGTCATCATGCATGCCCTTGTTAACCCTGTTGAAGACAGTAAACAGATGTAACAGACATAATGTACCCTGAACAAACCAAACATGGGTTTAGCACACAGTCAGGATATTACCTGTGTCCTTTTAGACAATGTCGATGATAACTTCTTTTTTGGCCTACTTCACAGATGAGGGGAGTCAAGATGGGTCTATAATTCCATGCATCAGATGCTGTCCCCCCAAGTCAGAAGAATGCATGTTGCTGTACACCCTTCTGTGGGAACATAGTCTATCTGGAGGCTGTGTTGACATATGGATCCAACTGTGTCTGATAGGTCAGATTTTAAGTCATGCTATACACAACCTGTGATGTTTTCAGGGTCCATTGCTTTGGTTTTATTAGCCATGGAGGGTGTACAGATGTGCTGCCCTGCTGAGAATAAAAACTGAGTAAAGTTTGCATACATACTTTGGCTGATGGTCAGTGGTGACAGGGTGGTGACACATGCAACAAGCTGTCAACTAGCAGATTGTCTATGACCTCTGGATGGGTAGGTCTGCTGACATCTACACGCATCATTCTGTATTCCACTTAACATTTCAAATGTATTGGAATAAATGATTTGTGACAAGACCTCCATACAGCTTAGGTCATTCATCACATTCCACACACTTTTGCTATGCACACAGCCGTACAACTGTACAATGTGACATACTTACATCACTTGCACAACATACGCCTATATGTGGTTCATGGGCAAGCTGTGATTAAGCAGCTTGATGTCATATCAGGTCACATTAGAGATCAGTTGTTCATGGCTCATGCAAAACATGCCCTGACTCAAATACTAATAGTCAAACAATGGTGCTGCTGACCACCTCAGTAACCCTTGGGTGCAACAACACAACTGCACATGCAATGAATTCCACTAGGTTGCAATTGCAAAAAAACATGTGATACATTGGTTGTGTATATCACAGCTTAATAACCATGTGTATGAGACAAGACTTATGTTACCATGTAATCAATACGAATTGATATTGATGTCAGTAATAGAACATTTAATGATAGTATATAGACACATGCACACCTGTGCCATACTGCAAGTGTAGTGGCAGAATATGAACTGTGTAGAAGGTTGATCTGCTCTGCTACAAAAACACATGTCCTGATATGACATAACAGTGTATCACACCATGTCAACAGTTTTCAGGAGGCATATTACTACAGCTGTTATAGAAGGACCATGTACTGCAATGCCATCAGTGGCCATAAATGCATTAGCTTGCATCACAGATTGTAAGACCCTTTTGTAGACATACTGTGCATCCAAACTTCAATATAGCACATGTCAATGATACCAGCATTGCTGTGTCAACCATCCATAAGGTCATAGGACATTATTAGGCTAATGGCCAACATCACATGAAACCGTAGCTATTATTAATCCCTGTAAAAACATCCCTATATCTATATTATGGAAGATAGTAAGCGTATTGTGCAAATGTATATAATTGCTTGATTGCATTACATCCTGCTACTGTCTATATGGGGCGTATGAGCCACACCATGACAGAATTAGAAGTCACACATGCAGTGGTCTTGAGATGGCTTGTAAAGGCTCATGGAAGGAATCTGCTTCATGATGTGTGTATGCATATTTGACGTGAGGACATCCTCCATTCCTCTGCAGGAAGGCTGTCATGTGGCCAGTGGAAAAAGAAGGCTGGTGGGTGCATGGGACTATGTGAAAGGTTTTCCCAAGTGGTACTGCAATGAAGAATGATTCCAAAGAACATACAACAGCCATAACATTCTACACACACACACACACACACACACAAAACAGTAGACTGGACCTCATTTGGACATTACACCTGTATAGGTATAGAATACAAATGCCATGCAATGTCACAGTAGCAACACCAAACATGTCTGACAGTGACATTGTCATGTTGTACTTTATGGAATATGATAGCATCATTGTATGCTGAGGAGAACAAGTTAGGAGGAGTGCAGGGCATGGATGTGAAGTCACATCCCTGTGTAAAATTGTCTCAAATGTGATAGGTGTATGCACAGACACACAAGCTGCCTGCTATCAGATTAGAACCCCTAATATGTGCATGTAAACTAATTTGTAAACACAGTAGTCAATGTTACTGCCACAGCAGAAAAGTGCCTTGAATGTTGTCAGAGTGCATGTTATACAGGATGACATCATCACTGTATGCTACAACGAGATGTTCGGAGTCGGGTATCACATAGCTGTGTATTCACTTATCATTCTAACACTGAGTGTTGATTGCATACACAGTTGACTGTAGTGAAAATAGAAGCCCTCTATAACTGCTTATAAAGTACAGTACTTTAATACAAACATGACAACAAAAGTCTAGCTTGTATCAGGATTAACAACATTTAGGTCTATATCAGAAGACTGAATGGAAATAACAGTGAACAGCAAAACATCGAAAAGGCTGGACCTCAAAGTGATGTTAGTGAGATTGTGGTACAGTGAAGATTGAAATATTTGCCCTTTCCTCAGTGTAGTGCGATCTCAGAGTTGTTATATATATTTAGCAGGGGGTGTGGGGGCACAGCCCCCCCCCACATCAGCAAGTTCGAAGAACGGTCTTTTCGATGTTTTTCCATTCACTGTTATTTCCATTCTGTCTTCTGATATAGACCCCAACATTTTATAGCTGATGACATCAGCGATGTCTGGTGAGAAGAAGATAATAATAGCAGTGTCTGACATGCTGGTGTAAAACAGTCACTTGAATGTCAACCAACTGATAAAACACACACACACAAAAGTTTACCACTGTGAGAACAGAACCTCTCTATAAGTACACCAATTAAAGAACTCAGCATTTAATGCAAGTGCTACATCACACGGCTGGCTTTTACACTGTCTGTCAACACTTTAAAGCTGATGACATCACAATGTCATGCTGGTGTAAAATGTTCTCTCAAATGTTAATCAAGTGAACACACACATAAAGATACCAATTGACTCCAGTGAGAATAGAACCCCTACCTCTTTATACATCACAGTACTTAATGTAAGTGCCACAGCACAAGTCTGGATTGTACAGTGTCTGACAACATGTTATAACTGATGACATCGGCAGTGTCTGGTAAGAAGAAGATGGAAATAGCAGTGACTTACATGCTGGTATAAAATGGTATCTAGAATGTCAACCAACTGAATACACACTATAGTAATAGCACTGTCTAACATGGTGGTGTAAAATGTTCTCTCAAATGTTAACCAAGTGAACACACACATAAAGATACTAATTGACTCCAATGAGACTAGAACCCCTACCTAACTCTTTATACAGCACAATACTTAATGTAAATTCCACAGCACAAGTCTGGATTGTGTAGTGTCTGGCAGCACTTTATAGCTGATGACATCAGCAGTGTCTGATGAGAAGAAGATGGTTATAGCAGTGTCTCACATGCTGGTGTAAAATGGTCTCTTGAATGTCAACCAACTGAACAAAAAAACACACAATGATAATAGCATTATAAGATATGGTGGTGTAAAATGTCCTCTCAAATATTAACCAAGTGAACATACACATAAAGATACTAATTTATTCTAGTGAGAATAGAACCCCTACCTACCTCTTTACACAGCACAGTACTTAATGTAAGTGCCACAGCACAAGTCTGGCTCTTATAGTGTCTGACAACACTTTATAGCTGATGACTTCAGCAGTGTCTGATGAGAAGAAGATGGTAATAGCAGTGTCTCACATGCTGGTGTAAAGAGGTCTCTTGAATGTCAACCAACTGAACAAACACACACACACACACACACACACACACACACACACACAATCACATTAACCATAGTGAGAACAGAAACCCTTCTACCTAAGTACACCAACTACAGAACTCAGTATTTCACACAAGTACCACAGCACAAGTCTGGCTTTTATAGTGTCTGATAACACTTTATAGCTGATGAAAGCAGTTTCTGGTGAGAAGATGGTAATAGCACTGTCTAACATGCTGATGTAAAATGTTCTCTTAAATGTCAACCAATTGAACACACACAAACATACTAACTGACAGCAATAAGAATAGAACCCCTACCTACATATTTACACAACACAGTAGGTAACACAGGTGTCACGGCACAAGTCTGGCTTTATTATAGACTGATGACATCAGCAGTGTCTGGTGAGAAGAAGATGGTAATAGCGGTGTCCCACATGCTGGTGTAAAATGGTCTCTTGAATATCAACCAGCTGAGCAAACACACACACACACACACACACACACACACACACACACACACACACACACACACACACACACACACACACACACACACACACACACACACAAGTTTGCCACAGTGAAAACACAACCCCTACCTAAGTACACCAAATAGAGAACTCAATATGTAACACAAGTGCCACAGCACAAGTCTGGCTTTTACAGTGTGTGACAACACTTTATATGATATCAGCAGTGCCTGGGAAGAAAATGGTAATAGCAGTTTCTGACATGCTGGTATAAAATGATCTCTCAAATGTCAACCAAATGTGCACACACACAGACATACCAATTGACTGCATTGAAAACAGAACCCCTACCTACTTATTTACAAAGCACAGCACTTAAGTGCCATGGAACAAGTCTGACCTTTGCAATGCTGCAGGACAATTCATAGTGAATGAGATCACCATTGGATGTTTGAGAGTAGATGTTGTGATACCTGCATTAAATGGATGTGTAGGCATGTAAAACTTTCAAAATATTGGCACTCTATGGGATTGTACTGATGATCAAAGGATACACAGTTATGCTCTTCTGACTAGACACACCAGATCATTGCAGTGAGATTAGAACCCCTACTTCCCTAAGTACACTGACTAGAAAACTCAATCTTTAACACAAGGGCCATGGCACAAGTCTGACATTTACAACATTGCAGGACAATTTACAGTGGGAAGGCCTAAATGAAATGGATGTGTAGCCATGTGCAACTGTCCAAATACAATGGGATTGCACTGATCACTGTAGGATACATAGTTATGATCTTTTGACTAGACAGACATAAACATCAGTTGACAGCAGTGAGAACACAACCCCTACCTACCTAAGTACACTAACTAGTGAACTCAGCATTTAATTCAAGCACCACAGTACAAGTCTGACTTTTATAATGCTGTAGGACAATAGATTGTGGATGACATCAGCATTGGATGTTTTACAGAAGATGTTGGAAGGCCCATCTGAAATGGATGGCTATCCATGTACAACTGTCAAGATATTAAAGATCTGCATGTTACCAGATTGATGAGTGTGTGATGTGTAGCATTTGCTATTGTGTTTCCAATGTACATGTATATTTTAAAAAGCTTTGCAAATTATGTGCAAACAGCTGTCCACATTACTACAAGTACTGGAAAATCTGAATGTGTATTGTCAGTATAAAGATGTACATGGTATATAAGAATGTATTTGTTATATATGTCTGTATTGTAGTTGATGTATGTGGGAACAGGTACTGAGAAACCAAGTTTCAAGTGCATTGGTGCAGGTAACACATGGCTACAGTGTAAATATGTTTTCTTTCCTTAAAAAGTGCCTTCCCTTTGTTTGTGGTTTTACATGTACTTCCATGGGAAGATAAGTAATACATGTACTGGGCACTTCCCACAGTGCATCTCTGAGCAGCTAGTTTGTGCAATCACTGGTAAAGTGTTTGTACATATAAGATACATATTTATACTGCCTTCCTCGTTTGTGTGTAATTAAGTGAAGAGCAAATGCAAGCCTCTACTTCACTGATAAAAATTATGACAGTTCTATTGGTTTGCTTACCTCCACACAAGCACATGCAGAGGAGTGGCAGTCAGCAGTGTGGATAGTACTAAGTGTAAGAAACACAGCTGTTGCCTAGCTGACTCTGTGGCAGGAAGTGCAAGTGCATTAACACATTTTTTGTATCTCAGATGATATAAGGTTTGAACCCAGTTGTATCTAATAGTTTTAAATATGTATTTATAAAGTAGTGACATAATTCTTTATTCTTCAGTCACTGTGGGTTACCTTAGAGCAGTGTGTTTAAGCAGCACTACATGGAGGTAACTGCACCACTGGAGAACCATTCACTGTTACTCAACATTGTTGTGCAATGAAAAACTCCATACAAACACAGAGGACAAAAAGTGAAGAGCTTCAATTTGTTTTTTACTTATGTGTGTGGTGTGTGATTTTATTTTTTGACCAGATTAAAGGTGTTAAAATGGGGCAGAAAGGAAAGTGATGAAATGGGGGAGCAAACAGGAGGAAGACCAAAGAGAAAGCAATACAGGACTGTACAGGGTGGAGGTAGGAAAAACATAGATATCCACTTCTTTAACAGTGTAAACTGAAAATATGTACAGAATATTAGCTGAATCTATACTGTCACCTCAACAAAGAGTGGTGAAACACTGCAATCATGTTGTGTAGCCAATTAGGCAAAATCAAGTGTGTCGAGAAGACATGTGTGTAAAGTGGAGAGCTATGAATGGGATGATATTTGTTTTGTGGGACAGGTGGCTTTTTTTCTTTCTTTTTTTTTTACTTCTGTAAGTCCGGAATGTTGGGTAAGAAAGGTAGATATTTCTGGTTCAGGTAAGTAGGGTAGGTAAGGAAGCAGATGCAAACAAAGAGGACAAACAAGACAAAACACAACTTTGCTCAAAGTAATCCTTGCAATGTACATATTGCACATATGCTTGATCAAATTATATAGATTAACAGCAGCGCATTTATGCTACTTCTGTTAAAATTAAATTATGTAATATTTTTAAAGAAGTTTACCATATATTTGTTACTTGTGGTATTTGAATCCACAACATTTGAATATAGTATTAGACTTGACTCATTCAGATGGCTTTTGCTACAAACTGAAGCATTCATACTTGCTTTTACAGTTAGGATATGCATGGTTCATTTGCTACTATTGTATAGAAGATCAATACTTTAGCTAAAATACTAGTTATGCTGTGCTGCCTACATACCCCTTGTTTCTTTCGGTCTCTCTAGATGCTCAGCATGGGCATCCCATTAGCCATGATCTCTTGGTTGCGGAATAAAAAGAAGAGAACAAGAGAAGAGAATTAAGCATACCAGTCTTGCATATATGTAGCTGCCTATTTAGCTTTCATTTTCTTCTATCTGTATATTTATTTATGTATTATTTATTTATTTGCATTTGTTTACTGGGAAGGTCTACTGGTCTGCGGTGAGCCCATTTTTAGTGGTGCCCTGGGGAGAAAAGCTCCACAATAAAGTTAATAGTACATAATACGAACTAAACAAAATACAGATATATTTACAATGCCCAATACATGACATTATGCAGTGCACATAAATCATTGTAATCAATACAACCACCTAGGAGGGTTGCAGATGAGCCATTTACAGTCATTTTACAGTAATATTTATAGAAATAAGGGTGCTTATACAATAGAATATATGTTTCATGATTTCCAACACTAGAGGGAGTGAATGGTTGGTAGATTTAAAGGGAGTACAAGCAGGTCAATTTTGTGGAAATTGAAAAATAGGAAGTGGTGAAGAGTAAGAGTAAAGATCAAATTAGATGTGGTGGTTTTGAGGAGAGAGTTAGGTTTTAAGAAGTGTGGTACTGGCCCATGTGCACTGCCAGAGAGAGGAAATGTGTTCTCTAAGCAACTTCCTAAAGAGAGAAGGATTGCTATTGGTTCTAATTGACGGTGGGAGGGCATTCCATAGTTTTGAGATAGTAAAATAGTAAAGCATCTGACCAGCTGACAGATTTGTTTTTTCTACTTTGAGCAAAAGTTTATTTTCAGATCTAAGAGATCTATTTGGGTAGTACATGGTAAGTAGATTAGAAAGGGTGGAGCAATTTGATGGTTTATATATAGATTTATGTGCCGTTGTTAGTTCAAGTCAATTTAGTTGACATAGTAATGAACAATGGTGAGATGAGACTTTTGCATTCATTACAAATTTATCAATCTTGTTGTAGAATGTCTCTAGTCTGGAGTTCAATGAGGACTGGATGTTGGTAAGGATAGGGGCACCATATAATAGAGATGGTAGCAGAAAGGATGAGGCAAGAGTGTGGTTAAGAAAGTAGTTATGTCTATAGAGGATGCCCAGTTTCTGATGTGTTTTTTTATGTTGCTGTGAATATGGAGGTCAAATGTTAGGTTTTCATCAATGATGACACCTAGCAGTTTAGTACTTGGAACAACTTTGATAATAGTGTTGTTTTGGGAACAAACAGTGAAGTCATTCATGCTTACACAACTGTGGGATGTCAGCAGTCCTAAACTCATCCAGCCACTTGTTGAGTGCATCCTGCTTGTGTCTTTTGAGATCATTATAGTGATGTCTACACTGTTCTCCATTGAATGGAATGCCAGTCACACTGGAGATAGCCTTGGTCAAACTATTCCACACCTCAGACTTGTACTGGGAGCTTCTATAGTCCCCTGCAAGAGTCTTCAGCTGCGGCACTTTACAAGGAGTACATTGAAGATTCCTGACTCCTCAACACCCTACTTCTGTGCCCTAAATTGGGCACCTTCCCTTCTACCACCAAATATGTTCAACCAGGGAAAACAACAATAGTTAAAAATGATTTCATGTCATTGCAAGTTATGGCATTTACTATTAGTGCACAAACCCAAATAATGATGCCAACCATGTTTGCATGATGTTAAGCAGAGATCAACAGTGTTAAACAGATAGGAAAGCAGTTTATGAACTAAGAAGGGTAATGTGACAATTGGTTTGGATGCTGCTCTACCTGTTACTTAATTTAACTTTGCAGACATGTATTGGGGGTATAAATTATACAGCCTGACACATTTTTCATGTGGCTTTACACACTAATAAATTTAATTTGTGCAATGTGGAATTCAAAGTTATGCATTAGAAACAAAACATATTCTTCCATACAGCTGATTTCTCATCCTTGCCACGGAAGTGTTTCTTGAACATGCTCATTAATAATATATATATATATATATATATATATATATATATATTTATATATATGGGTTCACTTTATAATCTCAAAATTCTGAAATACCAAATATCAAGATCATAAAGCCGAAACACCACAATCCTGAATGCCCATAACAGCGAAATTCGAAATCCCGACACTTACATGCATACACTCACATACACACAACTGCCCCCACACACAAACAAAATTAACCTACACTAGAAACTGTGCTCCCCACACCCCCTACTTATATATTTTAACTCTGAGACTGCACAATCACACACACAAAGGCAACTCATACCCACACATTTCACAGCCCCTTGCACACACACATCACAACCACAGCACACACTACCATACACTACAGCACATAACCTACACACTCATACAAACTTACCTGCACTTACATCCATTCATACACTGCAACACCAGAAGCTCTGAACTTCGAGATTTTGAATTTCGCGCTTCTGGTGTTTCGCGATTTCCAACATTTGGGATTGGAATCTCAGAAAACAATTTCAGAGGGAACCTATATATATATATATATATATATATATATATATATATATATATATATATATATATATATATATATATATATATACACACACACACACACACACACACACACACACACACACACACACACACACACACACACACACACACATGACACACTGAGGGGTTAACCAGGTATGTGTGGTTTATACATTCATGTGTGTTTCAGTATCATTGAGGTCTGAAGGCCAGCAAAGGCCATAGAAGACAATTATATCTACAAGAACATAATATTTAGTATAAAGTCTGTCACACACATAATTCATATGAGCTCCACTGCTGTACATAGTTATTGTTATTCATAATTATGTTTGAATTTTTTGTATTTGTTTTTTTTTTTTAATTGAATAGACAGGCATTAATAAAATTGGGAGTGTGCTAGATTAGAATCCAGGTTCACCTGTATTGCAGCCCTACATTTACATCTGCTGCCATGGAAACAGTTAAGAAACAGCTGTATATTTACCTATTCATTATTAAGTATGTGTGTTAACTGCAATGCAAAGCCACTTAGCGTGTTTGTGCAGTGGCAAACTATAAGGAATACAATGTATCTGCTTTAAAATTGTCACACACACAAACACCCTGCACAAGTGAGGATAATTGTGCAATATCCTTGATTTCTATCTTTTGGATTCAGAGATACATAAGATTTTTGTCTGATGCTCAGGTTGCATAGCTGACTTCATGTTTAGTATATCTGTGTTTGTGATGATGTGTTGCAAATTGTACTGCCATCTTACATGTTTTTGTAATGTGTATATCCCTCTGAACCTCTTAGACCAACAAATCTGGACCCAACAATTAGAAGAGTTTTTAAAACTTGTGGTCTCACAAACATAGACAGTTGATAGAATAACAGGTTTTGCATGAATATTTATATGGGTTTTTTTGTGAGGGACATGAAGTCTGAAACTGAAATGTGTGTCATTATTTTCTAACTTCACTCTTTAATAATTTGCCGGTACAAAAGTATGAGGCCAAACTATGAACATTCTGTGAAAATTGGTACATTTTAGATGTATGAATGTATGAATCCTTGATACATGAGGCCTGTTAGTGGATACAGGACACATGTATTCACATAAGTTACTGCTGTCACATCTTGATGTAGTTGTTGTAAAAATTAACCACCTTATACTTACTTACATTACCAAGTAACAGTTTGCAAGTGTATGCCATTCCTTGTATTCTTAGGCATTTATTTTTCTTTTCCAAGTTCGACACTTACCATGGAAATCTGGCATTTGCAAAAGTTATAGTTCAGGCCTGACTCTGTCTGACGGTAGCAGTACACAGCTATTATATAGGTAAGTAAAGGCTGTGAGTGTTGCCTGGCATCAATGTTACTGTATTTATGTGCGTAGCATGAAGGTTTTAGCCCCTGAGGTGGTGAGCATGTGTGCTATCCATTGCCATTTGGCCAATGCAAGGGCATACTGTGCACTCCTACACCTGCCTACACCCACAGCAGCTGCTGGTTCCCCCTCTGACTCCTCACCTGCATGTGGCTTTGGTGACCTTGCCAGTGGTGATGGGATGTGTGGCCCTTCCTCTTGCTGTTCTGGATGAAGCTGTTTTCTCAGGATAATGTTGTGAAGCATGGCACAGATGGTGAATATTTCAGCATATGTATGGAGTTGTATTGCAGGGCTCCCTCAGATGTATCTAGGCACTGGAATCTTGACTTCAGCAGCCCAAACACACACTCTATGATATTTCTTGTTTAAGCATTCTTCAGTTGGTGTGTGTCTATTTCTGATGGGCGCAGTAGCCATGGTTCCAGTGCATAATCTGCATCCCCCAATAAATGAATCTGTGGGATATCCCCCCTAGTAAACATCTCATATAGTTGACAGTTTTGCCAGATATGTGAGTCAAGGCAATTGCCTGGGTAGCCAGCAGACACATTCAAAATGATTCTTTTAGCGTTACACATGACATGACCTGGCAGTTAATGGAATGGTAGCCCTTTCTATTTACATCCTTTTCTGTTCCCCAGGTGGTGCTTTGATTTCTACATGTGGACAGTCTATGGCACCCAGGACTTCAGGGTAGTGTGCTAGAACTCCTACATATTCCTGACTCTGCCCTCGGGTGTATAGGGAAAATATTCATACTCGCTGGCATGTTGTAGCATAGCATTCAGGAATTGATGGAGGATCCTGGATGCTGATTTCTGTGACACCCCCAGCATGCCCCCTGATGGTCCCTGGAAGGTTTCTATAGTTAAAATTCCAAGTGCTACTCATTTCTTAGTCTCTACTAGGATTGGTTCCTCTTGGTTTGCCCTTGCTCTCAGTTGAGGACAACAGAGGTTGTGGAGTTCTTGTAGTGTGTCCCTATCCACCCTGTAATGGTCTACAATTTCCACCTCATGCAGATTGTGAAAGGTTAAATGGGGTCTAAACACCCTTCTCCCTCTTGGCCATGGCATATTAGCAGAAGCATAGGCTTTAGCCTGCTGCACATACACATGAATAAGAACAACAGCAACCGCTAATATTCTTTCCATTCTTTCCCATGTAGCCTAGTTCCCGTAGCTGTATTCCAGCAGGTTTTGGAATTCACAGGAAAAACCAGCACAGTGTATACATGGTTGCTTTACAGGTTGTTGAATAGCTCCTACATCTTGGACTGATTGATTAGCATACAATTCAGCTGCTTATGCTATAATTAGCAGGCTACAATGTATCTCAGGTTTGCACAGATCTACACAGCGTGTAGAGCCACTTACTGAATACAAAATCATGTGCTATTATGTGCACATCTCACTACAATGCGAACACAGTTTTAGTAGACCATGTACACTTTATTGAATCTGCCCCCCAGATGTCTGAACTTCACTTGTGACATAAACAGAATGTGCTGGAGAGACAGATATGTATCCCAAAGGATCCCTGTACTATGGAATATGCTACCCATCCATGTAAGACAGATTTCATCCCTGACCCTATTCAAATGAAACCTTGACAATTGGATGGGAAATCATAAATTTACCACCAGTCTAGCCCCCATATCCCTTATGGACAGAGACCAGCAATAAGAAAAGTATTACTCTAAACCCTCCCCATAAATCCTTAATTACCCCTCTACTAACATACCCCGCCGTATAAAAACACATAATACTCTGGACCCAAATGGTATGGCGTGCATGGCTAGGCTTGTAAAGGCCCTAGTATTTGTTAGCCTAGTAATAACCTATGAACCTAAATTAAACAGTAAGAAAAAATTATAAAATATTTATTTATTGTATTTATATTTGTGACTTTCTGAATTTATTTTAACATTTCCTTGTGTATTAATTTGTATGATCACTAGAGGGCAATAGTGTGTGCTTCATTAGCTTCTTAGGTTCTCAGAGTGCTGTTAGTAGTATACAGGATGATGATTTTAGAGTTTTTTACATCAATAACCTAGTGATTTACAAATTGATTTAAGTAGACTTCCGTTGGGCTTAATTTATCAACATTTTATATTACATACCTTCTATAACATTTTATTTCACCCTTTTTTATATTTTTATATTATTATATTTTGGAATTTTTTTAGTTGTCTTTAAAAAGTTTATTGTTTAATTAGGACTACTCATGTGGTTTTTATCAATTAGAGGAACGTGTATATAAATGTTGGTGTTAGTAATTTGCTCACAGTTGCTGAAGAAGTCACAAGTATTGTGATGAAAAATGCGGTGAGTCAGTTAAGCATTTATAATAAAGTTTGTTCTATTGGATTATTCCTGCTGTATTTCCTTTCCAACTTTAGTGCTGCTTTTGGTGTGTGTTGAACGTTGGCACTTCCTGTGCTCTAGTGGCCCTGTTTTCTGTTTCTTGTGGTTTATTAAAAAAATATAAAAATAACTCAAAGCTCAGCATTTGCTGGCAAACTGCATAGCACGTGACGCACTTTTGAACTGTAAGCCACGCATAAACATGTTTCAATTTATAGTACCCACTAACACTCCTAAGCAGTAAGGAAAATGCTACAAGGACAGGCTTATACAAGTGACTATATAATGACATGTAACTGAAGGCACAGAGTCTATAATGTGTGTATAATGAAAAGCAAATGAGTGCCTAGGAAAGCAGGTTGTGATACTTAGATGTAGAGTGTAGTAGGCATTCAGTAAATTATGTCACTATAAAAAAATAGGGCTAGCCAGGTAGTTTTGAGTTGCAGAGAGAGTTATATCAGAGAGGTTTCATAGATAATAATAGGTGGTTGGAGGTGGATGTATAAGGGTAAGGCACTAGAGTAGATATAAAAAGATGTGAAAGGTTAGATTATTGAAAGGGTGATATGGAGGAGAGAGGTCTACCCTGGACCTGTTGTTATCATTGCACAGCTGCCAGGGGGCACAATGACATGTGTCTGATATCACATGCAGGATGGGGTTTCATGCCACAGGCAATACAGAGGGTAGGCTTTAGGTAGGGGGGTACTCTGTGTCTTACACAACGTCCTCCAATGATGGAGAAGGTGGTGCTTTGGAACCAGAGGTGGAGATTAGGATCTTGTGGCAAGGGACACTCTGTTTCAGAGAGAATGTCTTCTGGTATCAGGGAGGAACTAGAGGACTATGACTGGGTGGGAGTAAGCCTGGGTCACTAAGCTAGCTTGATGTTGCAGGCTTAGAGTCTCCCTGAAACAATGATGTTATGCTACTACAAGAACATGACCTATAATTGAGTCCAGCAGGTAGGCTTCCTGCCACTGAGGCTAGCAAGCATCTCTGCAGGATATGTTGAATGATGAGTGAGATACTTCTAAACCTGCAGGAGTAGACTGCGTACCCTGTGATGGTCTCCCAATGTGACCATCTTCTGTACTTATCTGCTATCAACATTGGACAATAGTGCTGAACAGGACAGTGATGGAGGCACTTGCTATACTCTGCGTGAAGATGGCTATGGCAGTGACATGTGATGTGCCACCACAGTCCTCATGAGACCTAACATAGCATCATCCCTTGACTCTGTGGCCTCAGCAGACATTGGTAGCACTGTGCGATAGTCTCAGAGAAACCAAAAATCACACTAATTATCTCCATGGTGGCATGGATGGACTGTGCCTGAATGATAGACCTGAAAATCTACTGAATGAGCCTGTATACTGCCAACATATCAGGAACAAGCTGTAACATGTGATGGTACTGGGAACCCTTGCTAGGCTGAGCTATAGTTGGTGTATCCACATCAGATGCTGTGCGCCCCTCTGCTACTGCAGCCATAAGGGGAGCAGTGCTGGCATTGTCAGTCATACGACTCAGTGGGGATGATATCAGCTCATACTGTACAGCTTCTAGCTCATCTGTGGGTGAGGCTGTACCTTCACAATGAGCAATGGGTGGAGGACTATGCAGGAAGGAGACAGACTGCACCTGTGTGCCATCTAGCTGTGATTTGATCTGTATATCAGTATTAGTATTATTATCAGACCCTGCACAGGGGTGCTGAAGTCAGCCTGTTGTCCTGACCCAACCTCTACAGGTGTCACTATAGCAGTGGTCCAGCCTGTCAATATACAGTACAATATGGAAAAGAATGAATCATAATACCCTTGCTACATGTGAGACCCATGAGACCCTCTTAAGTGCATGCAAACAGTGATAGAGAATATACAGATATCACTTAGCCACATACCTACACTATCATTCTTGTGTGTCTGTTGACCTAATGTATCTACCAGATACATATGCAGTAGTAAATGTGACCTGCCTACAGTATGTATGTGTACTACTGCTGTATAAGCATTCAGTATAGTTACAAACCTAGATCATCTCCAAGAAATGTGTTGGTTAGGTATTCCCCAAACCTGTGTCCACTCCTCCAGAAATAATACCCATGTCTTCACACATTAGGAACTCCTCCTTGTCAGTTAGCCTGGTATTGAGAGGTGCCACCACCAGTGCCCAACTTTTCTTTCATTATGCTGAGTGCCTTTTTGAAGGCCCATCTCATGTCAATGATATGCCTCCAGCATTGTTATGTTGTGTGATTTCACCCATCAAGAGTTATAAAGTTGGGGACAAATGTCTCCCAGATGTGGTTCTGTATTGGCCAGTGGTGGCAACACTGGGGTCTGAGTGTCTGTTGTAGGATATCATTCTCAGCTCAGCTGAAGTTGATCAGCCTTTGCTGCCTACCTCCTTCTTAAGTTGTGATGACACCTATGGAAGAAGAGACATAGCCTGAGGCTAGTGACTGCTGTGGACAATAGGCTATCAGTTACAATCAGTGGGCTAAAATAGATGTACCTCACATTATAAATTTGTAAAGGGATATGAACACAGAGGATGCCACTGGCATACTATGCCATAGCACTGGGGTATTCCAGTGATACCCAGACCAGCTGGAGGATCAGACATGTGCATGTATACATACATCTGAGGTAGTTGCTGCACTGAGGACACCAAGGATATACAGGAAAAGAACAAGCTTCACAGACAACATGGATAGCGGTCATCTAGAGGGTCATGGGTGACAGTCAGCAACTGGGCTTTGACTTTAGTGTTACACATGAGGAGACCCATTACAGGCATCCCCACATTTAGGACATACAGAATATTGAAGGAATAGGCAGTCCTAATAGTGGCTGCCTTCCCACAAGTTATCATCATGATCATCAATCCCCTTTTCCCATTTTCTACATAGGGTTGGGGTGTCTTGTTAACGTTCACTATCTCTCTTGATTCAATGTCACAATCCTGCCTTCTTCAATATATTATCAATGGTTACAAGCAGAATAATGCTGCAGGTAACCATAACAGAGATGATCTGACTATACTCTCATAAGGCAAGGGCTAATTTGTACAACACACATAAGAAATATATTTTATCTCATCAGTGTTGTGTCTTCTTCAACTAAGCTACTCTGCTGCTAGAACTTACATCAAACTGCTGCATTTGTGCTCCTTTTTTTCAGGTGCATGGTTTGACATTTAAAGTGACAGCGTGCATGCTTTAGCCACAGTTATACAACAATTTGCAAGATATGCATTCACGTGAAGACAGCCTCCTGTTATGTCTGTAAATCACTGTATGTCGGTGGAGTGTACAGATAACATGGTGTGCATCTGGCATCCACTGCATGTCACCAATATGCCATGCTTGAGGGCTTGTACATGCTGCCTGCACATACACTGATATTGTGCATCACAGCAGCAGTAGACTGTACTACTTTGTTGTTGTTGTTGTTGTTGTTTTTTCGGCTTTTCCCGGATAGGGATCGCCACAGCGGAACTCCAGACCTTACCATTCAGAATTTGACCACTAAACTCTTTTATGTGATACTCATGGTGAAGGCTGCCATTGCTAATTCCCTTTAAAGAATATCTTCCTCATATGCTAAGTAGCACAAAATATTCAAGTTTTTTTTTCTCCTTCAGACAGTTTAAAGAGCAGTTGTTTGGACTCTGTTTGGGTCCATTTCAGGAGGCAAATGCCTAGTTTGACCTGGCTGAGTTTTGGACTGAGGCTACTGGCTTCCCAGGGACCAATGAGCAATGCAGACACTAGTATAATAATCTGCAGCACCATCATTCTGTTGATCTCTGGCAGTGTGAAGCAGAGGTTAGACAGGACCCCCCCCCCCAAATGGTATAGTAAGGATCTGGCATTTATACTATTTTTCAAATTGTAATTTTAAACATTTTCAGTCACTCAAAGCAGTGTTCCATGTCCCTAATAAAGGGTATTTCCTCTGACACTTACCAGGCCATATCAGGCAGGCTGCCTTGGGGGACTGCATCTGTGCTATATGTCTTGCCTATCTGTATATCATAGCACTACGGCGTACCAAGAGATTCTGCATGGCTGTTCAGTTGTGAGGCTGCAGGCACCATATCAGTCTTATGCTATCTTGCTCTTAGATGTGGGACTGAGCCTATATTGTGTATCTGTGTTCAAATTTCCAGACTTGTACATTGCTGTCTGCATATCACCTATAACTGTGTGTGAAGGCTGTTTTATCCCTTTTGTCTTTTAGTATGGGCAGAGTGAGATGCCAGCTGTGTTGGTTGCCAGAGAAGGTAGCTTAGACTTTTGCCACACTGAGATTAGTTTACTACCTGCTGACTTGTACTACATTAGGTGTACCACCTGTAAAATATCCTTACTTGTGTCACTCATCCCATTATCTTTCTGCTGCAGGTAATAATGATGCAAATCACCCTGCATAAGAAGACCACTGTCCCCAGCCCTGCTTGAGGTTGCTGTGGTGGATGAGAAGATTGGGACTAGATCATCTGGGAGGAGTTCTCACATCTTCCCAGCAAGATAGCCGAGCTTACATTCCTGCTGAGGCCCTGCCTTCAGTCCCACATCTCCCAGCAAGATATCCGATCTTACATTCCTGCTGAGGCCCTGCCTTCAGTGCAGCATTTGATGCAGGAGCTCCACAGCATAGCAGCTATCATGTATCTCCTGCAATGCATTGTAAGTGCACTTGACTAGGAGGCCCCCTGCCGTTGGCCAGCAGAGGTGGGTTTAGTCCCTGCCACTGGCCACTTAGACCTGTCTAGTGATGGAGATGTGTCAATGGATAGACTGGTCTCTAGTCAAGTGCCAATCTATCCAAGTAAAATGACTGAAAGAACTTTGACTGACAGCGGAGTTGTCTTTTTTCAACAATGCTGGAGTAGGTATATTTAAGTTTGTGGGGTGCGGGAGTTACCCCCCCCCCCCACACACACACACACACACAGGGTGAGGGATATTGTTCTGCTGCAAAAATAACCTACCTTCAAGGTCAAGGTTTGTAAAACCTTGTTTCAGCCTTTTTTTTTTGATGGATCAGAACTTGATTAAGGAGTTGCCAATCTATTGAAAAGAATCCCATAGTGAAATCCACCTGGTCCAAATCTGAATGAGTATGGAAATATTCTGTGTATTTAAATGTTATGTGTAGCTGGTACAAATTGCTTGGTAAAAGATTCATCTATTACTGTCCAGCTCAAAGCTTGCCCACCTCCCTCATTTACTGTCTCTGTCCTATACTTTCCAAAAGCTTTTATGCTGCTGTGCTGTACATACCTCTGTTTATGGATTACTTGTTAAAACTTTGGAATCGCAAAGTGTTTTGATTTATTTCCAAGACAGAACACCTGTTTTTTGTGACAAGGTTAAAAAGGTTAAATGTTCCCAATAACTTGCAAGAAACTTTGATGTAGGAGCATTGATTACCTATCACATGAAAATCCAGGTTTTGGAGGAATATTATGAAATACTGTAACTTTTTTATTATTTTTGTCAATCACAATATCACATTAAAATACGACAGAATGAGAGCAATGTTTATATGTATGTGCAGTCCTTGAAACTACAAATTCACGATAAAATGAGAACCATTATTTTTACTCCAGGGAAGCCAAGTAAAAATAAATGTAAGTGCAACACTTAGGATTTTTAAAATAGCTTAACTCCAAATCTAGTAAATAGTGACATTTATAGAAAAAAAAGTTGAATGAATCTGTAACTATGTATGTGGCTGAATTAAGAATTTTTAATCAAGATTTTAATTCTAGAGACACATGCTGAGAAGGACTGTATTTCGAATTAGTGATTAGCACATATGAAGAAAGACATCATCAGAAAATTATATAACTTTTGAAAACATCTTAAAGATTGCTTCAGCTGTAGAAACAGCTAAAAATGTATATTTAAAAGAAAAGCAAACTGCAATAACATGTTCTATTATACCAGAAAAGAAATGTAAAGAGTGTGGACCCAAAAGTATGGACTGCTGCAATCTTATTGCACATTACCAAGTGCTTTAGAAAATAACATACATCTTTTAAATATAATTTTAAGCAAGAGAAATGTTATACTTGAGGTCATATCAGGTAATTAACAAAGGCCTGTAAAACTAAAAAAAAAATAAATGTTTCCACAAAATGTGTTGGAAAAGTTGAACACAAGTTTAATAATTCTTGCTCACATAACATTCTATTTAATATAAATGCCAGAAAGTTTTGAAATGTCAGCAACAGATTTGCCTACTCTGCACCAGCAAGGACTCATCTCTTTGATCTAGTTAACAGTTTTAATTAGGCTTCTTTCAAATGTAAATCTAGTTTGCATCTTTTATATTTTCTTATAAACTAATGCGGCCTGGAAATACAATGTTGCAATATTAATTTCTACAATAATATATCCCTCCTGGAAGCTTTTAATGTTCTGGACGTCAAGTAGGATCTAGATTTATAATTATTCTGTTAAGTCATTCTATAATACTGAAAATTTTGCATCAAACACATTTTTTAATGCCCAGAGTGAAAGGCTTAGCCATATCATATATATAGGGTTGCCACCTTTTAAGCATGCCAAAGTGGGACATGGGGGTGTGGCCAATATGACACTGGCTACATCCTTTGCTATGACATCACCACATAAGTGGTGAAGAAGATGCAGTTGTGGGTAGATCAGTGTAAAATTATTACAGCATACTGAAATCGCACAAACCATTTAAATTATGTAGCTTTAACACTAAAAGTGAAGCATTACTGCAAAAACACACACATTACTCAGTTGTAACATTAAGTAAACTTAACAGAAAAAAAACACACTACTCATATTAAATAGACAATTATGTTCATTTAAAGAAGCAAAAAACTCTTAAATTCTACATATTACACTAACCATGACCATTCTGAACAAGAAAACTAAAACATCTACAAAGTGCACACAAGCACACTAACATTTTTTAAATGTGTACAATTAAGAGTATGTTTACTGTAAATGAAAGCAAAAAAAATCAAAACAAAAACATAACATCTACATACTACACATGACAACAAATCTAAACTAAATTACTTCCTTTTAAGTGTGTATTTTACATTTGATTTGATTACACAAAGAAGTACCAGGCTTGATATAACATCTGAATAAAAGTCACTGCATTTCATGCGATAATTTATAGTCATCATTAGCTCAGCATTTAAAAAATCCACACTACAATGGTTTCACACATCTGTACTTTTATTTTTCACCAAAGAAAAAGCTCTCTCGCAAATGCATTATATGTTGGCATAGATAATACCTTAGCAATCACTGGATATAGTGTAGTCAGGTTAGGCCCTTCTCTGAAAAGCTTCAGCTACTTTTCTCCTAGAAATAAGCCAGTGGTACATAATTCTTGGAGAAAGAGCTTGATTGCTAAATAGTCCCAGAAAAGATGGTCCTCATCTATGTCTTGAAGACTAAGGACAGTAGTCGCACTAAGTAAGTCATTGAATACAAAGGGGTCAGTTAAATTAACTTAGGATAAACAAGTAGCTGTTTTCATTAAAACCAAACCACAGTTCTAAGTAAAAACCAACCTGTCGCACATGTTCTGAAGCCAGAAGATAAAACTATTTCAGGGGTGGTGGGTGAGACCCCTGAATTTGTATACAAAAAAAGGAAAACATTTAAAATGCATTTTTGAAAATCCTTTCTGCCAAAATGTAACACCTAAGAAAAGGATGCCTAAATGTGGGCAATGTAAGCAATGCCCATACCTACTGGAAGAAGACTTCATTATTCTGGGTGAGAATAAAATGAGAATTAGTTTGGCTGGTCAAAGCAATCTCCTTTCGGTGGGAGTAGTATACATTGCTGTAAGGAACCCCTGTGGTACGTTCTATATAGGTAAGACCGAGAGGTCACTGAACACACGTGTATATGAACATAACTATGATATTCAAAAGTAAAAATTGAATAACACACTATTTAAGCATACAATTAATTGTGAAAGCTACCAGATATTTACATTTGGAGTGTTAGTGAAAGTAACACTGAACCCCAGGGGAGGTCCTTGGGAGACTATTCTTGAAACCAAGGAATTGCATTGGCAGCTACACTTAAATTCACTAGACTCCCCAGAATTGAATAAAAATGCCTCTATTGCAAGTACACTCAAGCTTAAGGCTTTGTAATTATAAGCTTACTTAGAAGTTATACAAAGATTTTGTTAGTTTTTTTATTCATATATTTATAGTTTTTAAAAAAAGGAAAAAAAACTGTGTGATATTTATGTATTTTACAAAACTTTGAATAATTCACATATTTTACATTTTAGAATTTATCGGTAGTACATAATGATTTATTTTATTTTATACATATTTTACTTGTATGTGGTATATGCATTAGTATTGTATGAATGTTTTGTAGTGTGCCCTTAAGAGTATGATGTCACTACAAGGATGTTTTTAAAAAGAGAGCGGTTCTGTTTTTTACTTTTGGTTCTGAAGAAGTTGTTAACACAATACAAGGATGAAAATGCTTAGCCATCATTGAATAAAAATTAGTCTTCGGGCTACAGGACATGTGTGGCAGGTTGGTTTTTATTTAGTTGAAGTTTTGTATTCCATTTCCCTAAGCTTGGATTTCACTGTTCTAAGTACTTAACTGCTGTTCTAAGAACAAGATGAAGTGTCTTTTCAGCTTGTTAAAAGAAGTGCTGTCTCATGTGTTCATAAGTGCGTAAGTTTTCCACCAAAGAAAGCATCTTCAACTCTTGCCTGTAGTTTTTTCCTTGACAGAGAATATCACCGAAAATGTTTCCATGGCAGTAAGTACTGCTTTTTCTAATATACTTATATGTTAATTGAAATCCACAATACTGAGAAAGTGGAAAATAGTACTGAGCAGTGTAGGCAATGTATTCTCCCTGTGCTCATTATCAGAAAGTACTGCCATATCTGCCTGGTGGTCTCTTTTTCCTTTGGAGATGAAATATGACTGGAGTTCTGGGAGATTTTTCACAAAGCACACAAAAGTTAAATGAAAGCCACTCAGTGAAGGTTGGAGTATGTAAACAACAGCAAAATCTATGAAGAATAAAAAAAAACTTCCAAATATGGCTATATAAATGATTCTCACTCCGTAAGTAACAAAAACTATTATTAAAACAATACAGGTTTACACAAAAAATGTTCGGCACTTGTATCTAACATAAATAACTCACATTCTAAAGAGTTTCCAGTCACAACTTGAACAATGAGGACATGTTGGAGACTTAACTTCAAAAAAATCTATAATGAAAAATCATTCAACAAAATAAATAGCATACTCTACATACCATCAATGTCTATGTAAATGTAGAGTAATCACATGACCATGACTGACCAGTGAATGAATAGCAGAGTAAAATGTCAAAAGCTGAGGCAGTACGGAACACTATATATCAGCCAAAAACACAAGTGCGCAAGTGCAAAATCAGCAAAAATGAAAACAAAACATAGAAACCCAGTGTAATAAAGAGGTACAACAACATATATAGCAAAAATAAAACTGTGAGAAATGAAACATCCTAAAATCAATAACAAAAAAGAATGTGTATGAGTAAAACACCAAAGATAATACACTGCACATAAAAAACTAATAACAGAACAAAATAAATACAAGCTCAAAACACAAAGTAGTCAATGACACAAAGGTCTCTTTCTCAGTATAGGTTTAAGTGAAACCTTCTCATTCAAACCTGGTTCTAATAAAATCTTTCAACAAAATTATTCATTTTTGTTCACAACTCTCAGTCCTGTTCTTAATATCAAGTTATCTTAGGTTACTCCTCATAAGCTCTAAAACAAAAAATCTAAAAGAATGTCCTGTTCCATTCTGCATAACATATTTAGCAAGAACATTAGTACTTCTACAGTTGGCAATGTCATTTAGATGTTCAAGTATCCTATCTTTAAACAACCTACTGGTCTTGCTTGTATAAAAGGCACTGCATGTGCAACAGGTAGCATAGTATACTTGGTTTCTACTACAATCGGCATAAAAATTCAGACTGATATTGGTACCAGAGGTTTGATGAACAAATGAAGAGCAAGTGAAAATATAATCACAAGCCTTACAATTGTGGCACCCGAAAGTCCCCTTCCTACCAGAATCAGGCATGCCACAGCTATTAAAATTCTTATAATACAATTGTCTTTTCAGCAATAAATTATTTTTAAAATGGAGCTTAGGCTCAGGATCAATAACTTTACTAACACCAGAGTTTGCTAATACAATTGGCCAATTCTTATGTATGATGTCACAAACTAAGCTGACATCACTGAAATATGTAAGAAAAGGTCTATTCTTGGCATAATTATGTGACAATGAGGGAGCAGTGTGTCTATGTTCCATTCTTTTGGAGAAAAAAGGTTTCCCCACAGTATCTCTCAAAACTAGTGTTTCTTCAGCACATTTATCATCAACAGACGTACTATAGCCTCTTTCCATAAAAACTTTCTTCAGTTGTTGAAAAGCTGTGTCCACATCTTCTTTTCTATTATGTAACCTCATATGCCTAAGAAATTGTCCTTTCAAGGTGTTGCGAGTCACATGACCTGGGTGCATGCTACACCTTAGTAGAGGAGTGTTTTTCTAAAAGAGCTTTTTGTGGCTACATGTTACCAGATCATACAGATCATTTCTGGACACAGAAATGTCTAAAAAATCTATAGCATCTCTAGAACATGTATAACTAAATCTAAGGAAACTTGTTGTACTGTGCAAAAAATCAATATATGCTCTTGAGTTTATGTTCACCATCTCCCCAAAGGATAAAAATGTCATCCACAAAATGCCTATAAAAAAAACAAATGGAGGGGGGCAAAAACATTACCCTCTAAAACCCCATTCTTCTGCCAGTGTGAAAGAACTAGATTGGTATAGCTGTTTGCGTGTGCAGTGCCCATCGCAACACCAGTCTTCTGTAAATAAAAACTACCATTGAAAAGAAAAATATTGTTCTCAAGTATAATTTCAAGTAACAAACATATCAATTTGATTTTATTAGTGGAAAATGCTGTATTAGATGTTAAAAACTGCCTAGCATACTCCACCCCAACATCATTTGGAATAACTGTGAACAAAGATGTCACATCAAGAGTCACAAAAATGTAATCTTCTTTGCGAAAATTCAACTCGGCCCATATATACAAATCTTCCAAGAAACTCTTTGGGTCTTTCAACACTGTGTCAATCTCATCTAAGACAGGTCTAATAGTCTTCTCAACATAGATTTATAAATGTTCAGTCACCTATTTTTGGCTAGAGAGGATAGGTTTCATGGGAGGTTCCACGAGATTCTTATGAATTTTAGGGAGCCCATACAAAATTGGAATTACTGGATTCTCAACAGTAAAGTATTTGAAAAGCTCTTGACTAATCAACCCAGTCATCATAAATCATACATTAAAAATGAACTCTTAATGAACCATTGAGTTTATACTTTGCTATATTAACATATGTGGTCACATCACTCAGCATAGATGGCATCTGATCAAGATAAAAATCTCTGTCAAGGACCACAACACCCCCTCCATTATCGACAGGGTATATTTCTAAATGTTGAGCCGACCATAACTCATGCAGAGCACTTCTTTGGCCTGGTGTCAAATTAGAACAACTATGCTTATTTCTTTTAGTCAAAAGATCACGTATCTCTTTGTCACACACTTGAATAAATGCTTTGTCACACACTTGAATAAATGCTTCTACCAAGGGATGGGTATCTGGAATATAGGTACTGGGCTTCTTAAAAATAGTTTGAGCATGATGCTGGTCAGTGTTCATCAATGACAAAGACATGTTACGTACAAAAAGTCTTACATCAAACACGACATCTGTGAAACCTGATGCTTGTAAGGAAATAAAGGAAAGTCCTTTATTCAATAAATAAAGCTCAACAGTAAGGGTAGTGAAGAGATATTAAAAACAAGATTATTTACTGTCTGCTCCTTGTTTGCATTGTACTGGTGTTGTTTTAATACTGTACACTCCCCTTCTCACTCATCTGTGTGAAAGATTCTCCCTGGAGTCCACCGTTATCGGTAAAGGGGTGGCTAGCAAAAAAGGGGGACTGCTAGATTCAGTAATGCTAGAAGTATGAGCTGTATTAACTATAGAGGCATCATTGTTCACCACAGAAACAGTAGAGCATATTCTAGGGCTATTGTGAGCAGACTTGGCTCTTTCAACATTATCTGTCAAAGTAGTTCCATCTTCAGTCGCATTACTATTTCTATTCAAATTATTATTGTCAGGTCTCACAATCCTATCTTGTTTAGGCTGTCAGGGCCAGGAGAAAACATGACCAAGTCTGAATGAGAAGGTTTCATTTAAATCTATGCTGAGAAAGAGAACTTTGTAACATTGACTAATTTGTGTTTTGAGCTAATCTATTTATTTTGTTTTGATATTAGTTGTTTTTTATGTGCACTGTATTATCTTTGTTTTTTTACTCACACGCATTTTTTTTTGTTATTGTTTTAGGACTTTTCCCTTTATTATCATTTATGGATATAGTCTTAACCATAGGGGGCGTTTCATTTCTTAAGGTTTTATTTTTGCTGCATTTTTTGTTGTACCTCTTTAGTATACTGGGCTTCAATATTTTGTTTTCATTTTTACTGATTCTGCACTTGCACACTTATGTTTTTGGCTGATATATAGTGTTTCATACTGCCTCAGCTTTTGACATTTTACTCTGCTATCCATTCACTGGTCAGTCATGGCCATGTGATTACTCTACATTTACATACACATTGATGGTATATAGACTATGCTATATATTTTGTTGAATGATTTTGCATTATAGGTTTTTTTGAATTTGTCTTGAACATATCCTCATTGTTCAAGTTGTGATTGGAAACTCTTCAGAATATGAGTTATTTATGTTAGATGCAAGTGTTGTACATTTTTTGTGTAAGCCTGTATTGATTCAATAGGTAGATAGCGTCAATTGTGCTGAAAGGTTGGGTTTTTTGTAGTTTTTAATTTTAAGATTAACAGTATAGGAATTTTTATTTAAGTCTCCTAGTTTTAGAGTTTTTAGACTCTAGCTTTAAGAAGTCTTTGTTTCGCATTGTTTAGGTTTAGTCATGTGACCGTTGCATTTTGACACTTACACATGCTGTTTACTTTGTTCGAATAGTTGCTCTGTTTATGGTAACTTTTTATTCAGCAGGTATGACATTTTTGTTTAAATTACATTGTTTATATTTTTTAATACCCGTGTTGACATGTTTTTAATCATAAGTTGCTAATGTGAGTGCTACTTACTTATATTATATATGTTGGCTTACAATGCTTAAGGACCCAGTCTATAAGAAATGTGCTATTACTTTATCAGTTTCTTAAAATTTGAGCTGCTATTCTCAGGCACAAGTTTCTAATCAATTTAGTTGAAAATAAATGATGGGAATATATTTCACGTTCAAATGGATGTCTTCATAGTGACTGTAGTGATGTAGTTTCAATAAACTATAGATTTTCAACTATGTTATATCATATATTTCAAGTATTCTATAATGCTTTGCTCCTTAAGGGAGGTTGCATATATATTTTGTTATAAGAGCTCTATTATTTTAATTGTTTTGAGGACATGTGACTGTTTTATGTTGTTGTGATTGGTTGAGCAATGTTTTTGAATGTTTAACTTTGTTAGCTGTTTGTTAATGGTCTGCAGAGGCAGGATATTTTCTGTGAAAATGCTAACCCATTTTAATAAAAGTTTTTGTTACATACGGAGTGGGAATCATTTATACAGCCATGTTTGGAAGGGTTTTTTTATTCTTCTGAGATTTTCACTACTCTGTCAATGGCTGGCAGGAGTGACAGCCACCTTGTTGGCACATGCCTCAAGAGATTTTCAAATTCCATGCCACAAAACTCAAAGAAGTCTTTTGGATCTCTGGTCCTTGTAGCAGAACCTGAGAAATGGCTGAAGCATTTCATCACAAACACTTCCACATCATAAGGTAGTTGTGCTGCAGCTTTTCTGGCTGCATTATGAATAATGTGGGCACCACAGTTAGCTTTCCTGAGTGGTAGTTATGTTTCTTTTACTCTAGTATACACACCACATTTTTTTCCCTAGTCCATACTGGCATAATCAGCCCAATATGCTGAAATGCTGTTCCAGGGCAAACAGTGCTTTTCCATCATATTCAAAATTTGTTGTAATATAGCCTGGGCAGATTCATCAGGGTCATCCTAGAAGTCCAAAAGACCATTCACAACCCCTTCATCTTTGAAAAAATACCTCACTACAAGTAGAACCAATTTTACTTTCCCTTGTTGGAAGCATCTGATGATAATGCAAATGAAGTGCCTGGTTTCTGAAGGTCATGCAGGAGGCATTTCAATGAGTGTGGTCCCAAAACATTTTCAACAATGGCTTCAGCCTTGGTTCTTACACAAGATAGGTTTTTTGTGATGCCCGAGTTGCTGTACAACTGGCTGGCCAATTTTATTGCACAGTCAAAACTGTTACAGGAAATACTATGCTTAAATGCTAAATGCACAGAACAGCTCAGAGGCTTCTGCTGCAATGATCTTAAGTTCTGGTCTCTCAAGGTTTAAGTTCCTTGCTCACTTTGTCATCAAGTGATTGGATTTTGCTTATACAATAGCAATCTTATGTTGTTCAGTTGTCTCATGTCATGTGACATTGCTTCTTCCACCATGGGTGACTAGGAATTCTTTTTTACAGTACCTGCAGAATGCTTTTAGATTATTGCATTTCTAGTACCAGTAGAATTCTATTTTCCAGACATCCCACCACTTGCACATTTCCTTACTATCAGTAGACTGTGATGAAGCTGATGTCTCTTTATTATTGAATCTGTACTTACCTAATATGCAGTGCATTTAGGAGAACTGTGTTAGTAGGATACAATAAAATAATGGTGTGCAAAAGAACTGACTAGAGACATTGGCATGCAAAAAAAACCTATCTAGATACATTGACACACAAAAGAACTGGCTAGAAACACAGCACATGAAAGAACTGGCTAGAGACACAGGCATGAGAAAGAACTGGCTAGAGACACTGGCACATGAACACATGAAAGAACTGGCTAAAAACACTGACACACAAGAGCTGGCTAGAAACACTGGCATTTGAAAAACAAATGTTTTGAAAAACACAGCATCTGAAAATTGCCATAAAAAATTGGCATCTGAAAACTGGCATAAGACATTGACATCTGAAACATGAAGAAGGGTGTAAAGTAATTTTATGATAAGAATTTACTGAAGACCTGAGGAGTGGAGCAGAAGAAAATTATTAACATTACAAACCACTTAAAAGGGTAGAATAGTTAATGATATAATGGGGTGAGGAACATTTTGGCCATTGAAAACTTGACATTAGCACAGATGGTAGCCATAACTCTCAGCTTCTTGACAGCAAGAAATCTGGAGAAACCCAAAAATAATGGGACGGGGATAAAAGCTCAAAATCTGGGACAGATTTTAATTATTGCTCTTACAAACTCAGACAGTTACTATGTTTTTCTGAAATATGTAAAGTCTGAAACTTGTTCTCAAACAAATGACATTAGTGACCTCAAACCCAAATGATTTGCCAGAAAACCCCAAATTGTATTGACAACAGACCAAAAATATTAGTAAAAAAAAACTAGACATTCAGCAAAAATCAGAACAATTGAGAGGAACACCTGTACGAACCATGCAGCCCTTTTTAACCATTAAAAATATTAAAACAGAACAGCTATAGATTTAGCTTTGTAGCCACAGCATACTTCACAGGTAAGCAAAGTGGGAAAAATAGTTTAATACATTAACTTTAATGGTTTACCTTACACAACAAAGAAAAAATGATAAACACCAAGATAGCCAAAGGACAATCTTTTACCACTATAATCAAACTACACTTCACTTCTGAAGATGGCATTAAAAATTAATAAGTATACACACATTTCCACCTGTAAAAGTAATATAGCTTAAAACAAGCACAATGACACCTATTAGTAGAACCAAATGCATACCAAATGCCTCCCCCCAAAAAATAAAGTTATACATATATTTTCACTTTAAAGTACTTATTGCAAGACATCACTAAACAGCTACTCTAAAATAAATTACAATGCACAGCAGACCCCATGAACCCCATTTACCTCTGAACACAGCAATTAATAAGAAGAATAGAAATAAACATATACCACTAATTTACCCAGCACAATGATGCAATAAAGAACAGGCCCAACAGCAGCATGGCCATAGTCACACTGTACAGGCAGTCCCTGGGTTAAGGATGAGATACATTTTTTAGTCGGCCCTTGTCAAATTTGTATGTAAGTCAAAACACGTACATATGGTTCCTATTAAATGTCACTTAGTCAAATGTTTGCCTCAGTCTAGTGAGTGTGATGTGTGAGTGAATGCAGGTATGAATGAGGAAGTGACTGTGTATGACAGATCTGAAGAGTGAGCATGATGTGTGAGTGAATGCAGGTATGAATGAGGAAGTGAGTGAGTGAGTGTGTGAGAGATCGGAAGTGTGAGAGCGATGTGTGAGTGAATGCAGGTATCAATGAGGAAGTGATTGTGTGTGAGAGATCGGGAGAAAGTGAGTGTGATGTGTAAGTGAATGCAGGTATGAATGAGGAAGTGACTGTGTATGACAGATCTGAAGAGTGAGCATGATGTGTGAGTGAATGCAGGTATGAATGAGGAAGTGACTGTGTATGAGAGATCTGAAGAGTGAGCATGATGTGTGAGTGAATGCAGGTATGAATGAGGAAGTGAATGTGTGTGTGAGAGATCGGAAGTGTGAGAGCGATGTGTGAGTGAATGCAGGTATCAATGAGGAAGTGACTGTGTGTGAGAGATCGGGAGAAAGTGAGTGCATGCAGGTATGAATGAAGAGGTGACTGTGTGTGTCTGTGTGTGTGCGTGCATGTGTTTTTGTGTGTGTGTGTGTGTGTGTGTGTGTGTGTGTGTGTGTGTGTGTGTGTGTGTGTGTGCATGTGTTTGTGTATGTAAAATACCCTTGTGAAAGACTGCTCAAACCCTGTAGCGCTGTACTGTAGTTACAGGAGACAAGAGTCTGAATCCTCTACACCAACTACTAGACTGCTAAAGGAATTGTGAGTTCAGTGGATTTTTAAGGAACTGTGAATTTCAAGGAAAGAAAAGCTTACTTATGCTCACAAAAAGTCTGTTTTCAATATGCAGCTCTTTTGTTTAGCAAATGGTAGTCAGTATTTGTGCTGTAGAATTCAAAAGCAGTGTTAGTAGCACAATAGGTAGCATACTTGCCTTTGGTGCAGAAAGCTGTTGGGTTCTACTCTCACTGTAGCAAACAGTTGATGAAAACTGCAAAAGTTATATCCAAAACCACACTTTAAATGCCAAATTTTAATGAGTAAAGCTTTTGGGCTCACCACCCTTCATCAGTACATAAAGGCAATGAAATTTTCAAATCATTAAATAGGGGTACAAGTAAAATCACATGATGTAGCCAGCCTAACACATTCTACTAACAATTAACTATTCAAATTCATTCATTTAAAACAACACTAACATATATATAAAAAAAAAAACTTTTTAAAAAGTTTTTTTTATATATATGTTAGTGTTGTTTTAAATGAATGAACATTTAAAGTGTGGTTTTGGGTTCTACTCTCACACCATGTGGATGGATTGCAGATACTGTGGGGCACATTAAGCGGAGATGAGGGTACTGCAGTCCGGAGTGTGTTTTTTGTTGTCTGTTTGCCAGACATTCCCTATTTCAATATTACCAGCTTACCAACTTTTTTAATGTAACATAGGCAATTAATTTTTCAAGGGTAGCAGTCACTGAATTTGTAGATGAAACACTAAAATGAAAATATGATTGCAAATGGCAATATGTTTATTAGTTACAGATCTCTTTAATGTAGAATTACTCAGATGACTATTTCTGCAGAGGGTATACATATTGACTGATACTGGTGGACTATAATGGCAGACGTCTGAGTGGCCTTTTATGGATGAAATGTTCTGAAATGAATAGTTTTATAATTGTCAGTTCAAACATTTTATTTCATTGCTTACTGGAAAAATGTTGAAAAGTACCAATTTAAAACATATTCTAACAATTGGTGCTGTATTATACATGGAACATAATTTAATAAAATCAGGAAGGTGAATCAAAGAACACAAGCATTTATGCATGGTCTTAAAAATATATGCAAATGGTCTATGGTTTAAAACAGCCCAAAGGTAAACTTAATCCACCGCAAGCCAGATGCATTTTCTTTGACTATGGGTTTCAATGCCGTTAATGAATGTGAGTTTCAAGGGCAGAAAAGTTTACTGTTCATGCTAAATATGCTTTTTTTGTGCGACTGTATTGTTTGTTTAGCAAATGACTGTAAGTATTTCTGCAATAAAATTTGAAATTAAAGTTTTAAATTAAATCCAAATATCTGTAGTCATTGTAGAAGTAAAGAATAAAATAGTATGCACATTGACAGGTTTGAACAGTGTTATGTGAAATGGGGAGAAATAGCCAAGTAATGGGACACTGGAATGGCTGGGGGGCTGCTGCGATGGGGGTCTGGTATGGGTGGCCCTGATCCATTACCCTGCCTAAGACCCCATTTGACCGTGATCTAGCTCCACCATAAACTGTGCAACTTCCCATCCAACCACTGAGAAATTATGTTTATGTTTTGGTATATACTGTATTCCAGAAATTCTGGTGTTGATAATGAATCTTGTTTCACCAGTACAAAATTTGCAAACAATGTAAAAAGAAATGGTGGTCATGATGAAACTACTGTGCAATTTGGATCCATGTTGTTTCATCAACATTCTGAAACATTAAGCCACATATGGTCGAGACTATATGATTGAAGTTACTGACCCTCAAACTGTTTGTGCTTAGATTGCGATAGAGTCGGGATCAGGGAATTTGTCCTTTCCCGACTGTAGTGTGAGCTCAGAATTAGCTTATATAATTATTAGGGGCTGGGGGGCTGCACGGGGGGAGGGCCCCCCACAGAAATACAGTTTTGGTTATTATTGTTGTTTTCGACATTCCATAACTTCAACCATATGGTCTCAACCATATGTGGGTTAATGTTTTGGAACATCAATAAAATAACATGGTTCCATACAATGACATGTATTGTCTAATGACCTGTCATAGAGACCATGCAGACTTTGAAAAAATATGAAAACAAAAATGTAAAGGTTTTTTTGTTTAGCTACCGAAATTACTCCTTAGATGATTGCAAGTTTTTCTCCTGCAGAAATGCTTAAGCTTTGAAGGCTGAAATCCACATGTAACTTGGTTCTATCAAACCTCAAAAAGAGAAATCTAAAGAAACCAACTGTTTCAGAAGCAGACATTTAACAAAAAGCGGTGGTACAGCAGTAGCGTTGTTACCTCACAGCAAGAGGTTCTCCCGTTCGATTCTCGGCTGGGCTTGGGAGTGCCTTCTGTTTGGAGTCTGCATGTCCTCCCCGCGGTTGGGTAGCATTCAAAAGACATGCATGCGTAAAATGGGCGTGCCTTCCTTGAAGGTTGGGCGTCGAGCTGGCACCTCGGAGTTTCGTAAAAATCTACTGCCAATCATTAGCGGATCGGAGTTCCGCTGTGGCGACCCCTTACTGGGAAAAAGCCGAAAGACAAACAACAACTAAGTTGATAACTTTTACAGCTGGAAATGAAAACGGTGTCTTGAACTACACCTACAGCCCTATGTAGATCCTAGACACAATAAAAACTTGTTTGAGACCTGGGCCTTATAGAGTGATGACTAGCTATGTTTCACCTGTGAAGACTCATACTTATCGAATAAATGTAACATTCAAAGAGCCTCTTCTTTTTCTAAACCTGAAAAAAAGAAATGGAAATTTTACTTAGCAGTGTAGAGGTTCTTACTCAGCTACCAAACATACCTGGAGCACCTTTGGAAATTGCAGTTATAGTACCTGCACCTACTGTGACCTAACAAAATGTAGTAAAGGATCTGCATCTGCATCTGCACCTACTATGAAAAAACAGAATTCTTTAAAGTCTTTTAGTTTGTCTCTAATATCCCATAACTAACATTCCAAGTGTGAAAGGTTTCCCCTACTTATCTATGTCTGAAAGTGATGAAAACATTTCCTACCAAGATCAAGAATGCAGACTGGTTTCAATGAAACCGTGACAGTCTATGAATACCTTTTTATTTAAAAAATTATACTAAATTGAAAAAATAAATAAATTAATGATTTGCTGCCTTATAAAAGCTGTACTGTGACAAATGCAAGTTTTCAGACTGCATGCTGTTAAACCAGATATTTTATTATGTTAAAATGATAGTTTAGACTGGATTTACTTAGTATAATAATTCAGAGTGCAATATTATGTTTACTTGTATGTTATGTGCAGCTAGTATATATATATAGTACAAAGAAAGATTCATGTGTGAAATTGCAGCAGTTACTATTCCACTCAAAGTAATCTGCAGTTCCTCTCCTTTCCTGCCAATGTGCTGACTGTTGCAGAAACTGCTGAGCTATATACATTGTTGTTTAAGATGCACTGTTATCCTTGGAGTTTAGATTACTCATCAAAGTTTTAAGTCAGAATGTGTGTATATTTAATTTTAACATATAACAAGAATCTAAGTACTTTCCCCTACATTGGAAAACAATCTTCATTATTTATTTCATGACTACACAAATGATTATTGCTTTTTAACTTCAATTGTACTTTGTGTTCAATAAAACAGAAATCACAAACTTCTTTGCAGCAATATGAAAAAATTGCTTCATTGTGCTTTACACAATTAGTTGGATCACAAAACAGACTGGTTATTTTGGCACTTATTCGCCTACCCATTTTAATATAAAATTATTACACATTTCCATTAGTTTGCTCACTTGTAGTCATGAAAAATGACATCATACTGTCCATTTAAATAACCATTACATAAGAAATCCACATGGTTTTAATCCATGCAACATTAAATCATTAATAAGACTCTGATAATTTTTTTTACACATTGTTGTCCAAGAATCATATGGTGTTAACATTAATATCAGTAGTTAGTGCCTTAAAAATCACACTGCTTAAATTATTTTATGATATAAGTGCTTCTGAAAGTTATTACATCATTATACACAGTCACTTATAGCCCCTTTTGGTAAATTGTTACACACACAAATACCTAAGGCTAGAATAAGAAAGAAGTTGGTTAGATTTGCTGAGGATCTGCCATACTGCAACACTACTTATAACCTAAAATCCAGCTCTGCCAGCTTATTATGTCATACTGGGAATATATTATGCCTAACACTTCAAAATTCTATTCCAAAGGCAGGAGTGTCTTTAATTCATGCTATGTTAAGAAGTGGTAATGAGATTCAGAGACAAAGATGAAAGACTTGCAATTATAGAGATTGCTAGTACTTAAATGTTAGGAACTCTTCTGCAGAAGTAGACTCTATATGTGGAGCAAATTAATTCTGTTTCTCAAAGAGCAAGTTTCTATTGGTTGACGGTATGATAATACTGTTAAGATTTTAACAGGTACTAGGCAAAACTGCCTTCTGTCTTTAAAATTGTTCTTTGTAAAAATTCTCCATGACACTAAGCTAACACGCATAACATTTTGTAACACATATATTAGTCCAAGTGCTTTTACAGTCAACCTTCTTTTAAAAGTTCAAATAAAAAATGCTATTCATTGTCTGCCAGAGATTAATTAGTATAGTAGAAACCTAATTATAAATTAAATCTTAACAAATCAACTTTGACCTTCATTAAGGATATCAACAATATTTCTTGCTCTTTCCTGGTGTTTGATATTAACATTTCTATATGGATTAAATGACTAGGAGTCAAATGTAAACATGATATTCATGTTTTAATGTGTATGACTTTTACTTCTGTAGAAACTCAGTATCTTGTGTCTCATTTGATTTCTTCAAATCAACAAATAAAGCTATCTCAAAGTTTCCTTTGAATAACAGTAATCAGTGTATCTTTCCTATCCAGAATACAAATGGCACTTGAAACTATCAAATTTGCTAATTTTGTATACAATATTGAAGCAGTTAAATTATTAAGCATCTCTCAAAGTTTCAGTGCAATTTCCAGTAATACCTCTCTTTGGATTATGACATTCATCTGTAATACAAATGGCCTAGGTATTTTAGCTAAATGGATTAATTTATCAAGAAGACATTATGCATTTCCTTAAACTCCTCTGATATCAATCTATAAGTACTCGATACTTACAGTTTTCTATGGAAATTGGATATTTTTAAGGAAATCTCCTAAAACTATTTCAAAAAACAAAAAATCTTTTAGACTATTGCAATTTCCTATGATGAAAGATGTTCGCTTGCACTATATCATAGATGGCAAAATATTCATTTCAAATACAGAAAAGAGGGTTTGTCGGTAGCTAAGAAACTGACATTCCGACGATGACTACCCCTAAAGTTTTTCTGCTTTTTGGTATGATAATAAATCCAAATAGTTTGCATCATGTCTGAGATGCCTAGAAAAATCACACTTCCTTTCTTTATAATTCAGTTTTAAAGTCCACTTACTATTCCTTTACTCATACTTCACATCATTTGTTATTGTAATTAAAATAAATGATAAGGGAAATTCAATAAAGCTAATATGAAACTTTTTGTCATGTGTGCATTGCGAAGCTTTGCACACATAGGCATGAACAGTTGTAGATTTAATAAACTCTGTGTAGTGGTGTGCACGCATGTGCAAACACACGCAGATAAGAAGCCTTTTGTGCAATGCAAATGTTGCCTTAATTAGCTGAATTCTATGCAGATTAACCAGGTAGAGTGATCCAACAAGCCGTACTGCATCTGTGTAGACTACGTGTCCGTGTCAGTAGTTTACGTGGAAAATTTCCACGTACATTAGTCTACAGAAAGAAGGGAATGTAAAAGTCCACAAATATGGACATAATTCCCCTGAAAAGGTAGAGAACACGTACATAAATGTTCAAAACATACATTTTGGATGCCTGAAAACAGCAGGGATTATGTGAAATTAATATTTTGTTTATTTTTTACATTTCCACATATTTGCGCTATGCACCACATTATGCAAACATGCGTAACATAAAAATAAAATAAAAATTTGTAAAATAACACATAATATACTGTAGACAAATGTACTGTAAGACCTTGCATCTGGTCTGTACAATCATGCATTTGTGCTGTTACCCAGCTTACACGGCTATGAACTGTGTAGTTTCCAGGCTGTCAGCATGAATATTATGCCAATCAGGGGTAAATGCCATGATTTCTTGAATCACTAAAGGCAGCAACCTTGTATGCATATCCACTTCATGTAGGCTTCTACATGGTGTTTATATTCCCACTGGATGTGGATGACATCAGGGGAGTGTTTCGTGTCACTTTTAGGATATTGTGTGCTCAGTGCGCATGTTTGTGTAGCTCACCACTTGCTGTAAACAGTCTGGGCATAGCTTTGCTTGATCACGCTACCAGACCACCCACATCTTAGTCATGACGTAGCCAGCTATAAATGGAAACCTGATATATTCAACTAATAATATACAGTTTTGTATAATCTATGCTTCGTGACACTGTACATAGCACCAATTAGCGCAATAAAGTAGGGGCTTTAACTCATGTCAGTTATATCCTAAGCAGGTGAAATGCATCATAACTAGCCAATCCCAAATGTTGGACCTACACCAGAACTGTACAAAATATGCATGCACCATATATTTTGATTTTCCCTCAATACTCTGAACCATTGGAGTAGAGATCTGGAAATTTTAATTCAGATAATGCTAGGGGCTGCTACAGCTATTCTACATCTGTATGTGCTAGATGCTGATGTCAATCCTACTGGTGCTGGGACAATACGCCTAGGCTGGGAAGGAGAAGAGTGTTCAGACCCAGGGTAACCTTCCAGGAGCTACATGAGCTGGAGATTGTAGAGCACTATAGGGTGGACAGGGACATATTACAAGAACTCAGTGAGCTGTGATGCCTTCAAGTCAGAGCCAGAGCTAACAGAGGGGAACACATCCTACTGAAAACTAAGGTATATGTAGCCCTTAGGATACTAACTACAAGTACTTTTCAAAGACCAGCTGGGGACATGATTGGGGTGTTACAGGCATCTGCATCCAGGATACTCCACCTGTTCCTGGATGCTATGCTCCCACATGCCAGTGAGCATATATCCTTTCCCCTTTCCCCTGAGGTGAGGGCCAACTTTATGCAATGCTTCTACCATGTAGCACACTATCCTGAAGTACTGGGTGTCATAGATTGCACTCATGTACACATCAAGGCACCACCTAGTGAGCAGAGTAGAATCTACATTAACTGCAAGGGATACTCCTCCATCAACTGCTAAGTCATGTGCAATGCCCAGGGGATTATCATGAATCTGTGTGCTGGCAACCCTGGCAGTTATCATGACTCCCATATCTGGCACATATCACAGCTGTACCAGATGTTTGCTAGGGAGGACAACGCACAGGGCCATTTATGGGGGGATGCTGGTTACACCCTGAAATTGTGGTTGAGGACACCCATCAGAAATGCACACACACCCATTGAAGAATGCCATAATGAGGTGTACACACAAACTAGGAGCATCATAGAGTGAGTGTTTGGGCTTCTGAATTCACTGTTCAGGTGCCTCTATATATTTGTTGGAGCCCTGCAGTGTACTTCACGCACATGCGCACAGATATTCACAATGTGTGCTATGCTATACAATCTGATCCTGCAGAAACAGTTGCAGCAAGATCAGCAAAAGAAAGGGATACCCAGCCCCCCCACCAGTGCCTAGGTCACCACAGCCACAGTCACTGGAGGACATGGAGAACGAACCCCCTGCTGATGTCTCTGTAGACAGATGTAGGCATGCTCTGTATGCCCTGGCTTTGGCTAAGAGACAATGCATAGCACATTCTCTGACAACTTAGGGACCTAGGAACTAATACCTTACTCCTATTCACATACATATGTTAAAATTGATGCCAGCCAACTCACACATCCTGTACCTGTGTATGTATTGGCTGTCTACTGCTTGCATCAGACAGAGTTAGCCCTAAACTACAGTTGTGTCAACTGCTGCATTTACAAGGTAAATCCATAACCTACACAGTATTCTAGTAGATTATTATGATATGCCATTGTAGCTATAGACCTAGTACATTATGCAAGTAACTATAGTGGGTTATTTGGACAGAAATGACATTCACATGGGACTAAAGACACACATTTCACTATCATCCCTCCATTTCTAATCAGTAGGTATCATGCATGGAATATTCATGCAGTCCTACTGCAACAGATTACTGGTACATCATTCAAGGGAGATGTTAGAAAGTGAGGATAAATGATAGTTAGACTAGTGTGTATCCTAGCAGAACATGGGTTTTTGTTCCCTCCACCCCTCAAAACAGCAGTGTCCCCTTGTAGCTGCCATAACAGTAACTCATCACTGCTGTATGAACATTTCACACGTATGCCACACAGTCTCCGGACAGTAATATAGAATTTGATCTTACATTGTATGTGTTAGGCAAGTGAAGACTAGCAATGTACATATTTATGCAGGTGATTGTGTGATGAATGATTCTGTCAAGCAGCTTCTGTGGCTCAAATGACTAAGGCAGTTACCTTGTGTGATGGTGTTCAGGGCTCTAATCCCAAGATATCCAGATATTTTGGATGTGAAATAGTAGTAAGTTGTGCTTTACAGACTGTGACTCTGTGTGTGCTATACTATTATTAACCTCCTTCACATATTAATTAAATATTTGTGTGCTGCTCAGCATATCTAAGACATATTTAAAAAGTCTTAGCCAATTCGAGCAAAGCACAGCAGTGCAGAAACAGGTTCAGATGTCACACTGTGCAACAAATATAATCTCTGCCTGGAGTACAGCTAGGTGCAGGCTGGAGTCAGTTTATGGAACAGTAAATCTCTGATGTAAGCAATGCACCTCCCATTTGCACACTGCTTAGCAATGCGCAAACTATCCAAAAATGCCACCACGCATATTAATATACTTAGTTAAGCAGACCACCCTCCACAAGGCCTTCTGAAGTAATTTACCATAAGATTACCTAAACCCACATTAATGTCAGATTTAAGCTGTGGCACGTGCATTAACTACTGTGATATATAGTATGTAAGACTAAATAGGGATGGTGTTCTAATATCACTCTAGCCCAGTGTGTGAGTGTGTGTGTGTGTGTGTGTGTGTGTGTGTGTGTGTGTGTGTGTGTGTGTGTGTGTGTGTGTGTGTGTGTGTCTGTGTGTGTGTCTATATCCCCAAAGAGCAAGTATGAATCCCATACTGACTTCCAAACTAGCATGAGTTTGTGCTTTTTGGCCCTTGCAGTTGATGCAGGCCTCCAAACTCTTGTCCTCCACAAGGCCTTCTGATGTAATCTACCATAAGATTACCTAAAGCCATGTTAACATGAGACTTGAGCAGTGGTGCATTACTGTGATCTGGGTGTTTGAATTTCACTCCAGCCCACTTGCTGTGTATGTGTGTGTGTGTGTGCGTGTGTGTGTGTGTGTGTGTGTGTGTGTGTGTGTGTGTGTGCGTGCATGTATGCGTGTGCGCAAGTGTGTGTTTGGGTGTGTGTGTGTGTGTGTGTGTGTGTGTGTGTGTGTGTGTGTGTGTGTGTGTGTGTGTGTGTGTGTATCGCCCCAAAGAGCAAGTGTGAATCCCACACTGACTTCCAAACTGGCATGGGTTTGCACTTTTTGGCCCTTGCAGTTGATGCAGGCCTCCAAACTGCATTAACTACTGTGATACATAGTGTGTAAGACTAAATAGGGATGGTGTTTTAATATCACTCCAGCCCAGTGTGTGTGTGTGTGTGTGTGTGTGTGTGTGTGTGTGTGTGTGTGTGTGTGTGTGTGTGTGTGTGTGTATCTCCCCAAAGAGCAAGTATGAATCCCACACTGACTTCCAAACTAGCATGGGCTTGCACTTTTTGGCCCTTGCAGTTGATGCAGGCCTCCAAGCTCTTGTCCTCCACAAGGCCTTCTGATGTAATCTACCATAAGATTACCAAAAGCCATGGTGATGTCAGACTTGAGCCGTGGCATAATTGTTAAATACTGTGATCTCTTAGTGTGTAAGAGTAGTTATGTAGGGTATTCTAATCTCACTCCCACCCACTTGGTGTGTATGTGTGTGTGTGTGTGTGTGTGTGTGTGTGTGTGTGTGTGTGTGTGTGTGTGTGTGTATCTCCCCCAAGAACAAGTGTGAGTCTCACAAAGCCATGTTAATGTCAGACTTGAGCCGTGGCATGTGCATTAAGTACTGTGATCTGTCGTGTGTAAGACTCGATAGGCAGGAGTTATAATCTCACTCCAGCCCACTTGGTGTGTACATATGTGTGTGTGCATCTCCCTACAGAACAAGTGTGAATCTCACACTGATTTCCAAACTGGCATGGTTTTAGACTGTTTTGGACCTTACAGGTGATGCAGGCCTCCAAACTCTTGTCCTCCACAAGGCCTGCTGATGTCATCTACCATAAGATTACCTAAAAGCCATGTTAATGTCAGACTTGAGCCATGACGCATGCGATATGTTCTGCATTCTGTAGTCTGTAAACTTAGGTAGAAGTTCTATTATCACTGCAGCCAGCTTGGGGTGTGTGATTGTGCATGTGTGTGTGATTGTGCGTGTGTGTGTGTGTGTGTGTGTGTGTGTGTGTGTGTGTGTGTGTGTGTGTGTGTGTGTGTGTGTGTGTGTGTGTGTGTGTGTTTGTGCTGTGCAGTGTTCTGTAAATGTAGCTAGGTTTTGGTACTATTCTCACTGCAACCAGCTTGGTGTATGTGGATGTTAGAGCATTTGACATAAGCCTATGGGACGCTGTCCACATATCTTCAACAGACACTGCTAATGCCGTTAGTAATAGATTACTGCAAGTGTATACGTCAAAACAGGCCATGGTTAGGCAGTGGCCTGACAGACGCTTAAGTGTGAGATGTTATTAAATTTATGGTGTCATTCTAGGGTAAAACAGTACCTGACAGTGTGGGATAACATGGTGGATTGAGTATGCTGCTTTACCAGGCATATGGCACTTCCCTGAACCATAATCCTGTTATTAGGGAGGGTCACAGGAGCATACTTACAAATGTGACACTGTACAACTCCAGCAAAGTAAGGGTCATACTGTCACACCCTTGGGGTTCACAGCATCAAACACTCTCTGTAGGCACTCTTTGCAGTGAAGATGTGGATATCTGTGCATGCACAGAAAACATGTTCAACTTTGCAGTAAGTACTTTGGCCTTGCAAGGCTACAACACCTGTCAAACAACCAGACAGCAAATGGATGTTGTGTGAAATAGTTTGAGACTACAGTTTTGTGTTCCAGGAACCTAAATGTATAGTATGACATGCCTAGGACATGCTATAGGGACAGGAATATCTCCCAAAGGTGGCCATTCCTCTGCAGTAGACCTCATATCCATGTCAAGTAAATCACCTCCATTGCCCTGTTGAAGGGCAGGCTGCATGAATTGCTTTGAAACTGTTGCCTAACATGGATCACTGCCACTGTGGACCTTGCTAGACCAACCTTGGACATCTATGTCACATGACATTGAACATTATATTGTGATGCAGCAGCTATGCTACTAACCACCGTCAAGTCAGTACCCTAGTCAAATCCTATGAACCTCAAAACCCAAGGCATAATACATGCAAAACTGAACTGTTTGGTCTGGTCGCTATTCACGCCATCTACTTGGAAAAGGATGCAACAAGCCTACAGACCTTGCATCATCTGGGACAAGTGTATGGATCAACAAACAGGCTGTGGTCTCCTTCTTATCTTGGGATTGGTGCTAACGTTTTGCTTCTGGTGAGAGGAAATAGAAAAGAAGCATTGTATCCCAGCAGAGTGAGGCTGTGGAGAGACCAGCAGTAGTAGTAACCAGGAAGAAGGCATTCATACGACTCCCCTATTTTCAGCATTCCTGACAAGGTAATTCTTTGTTTTCAGTAAGCACTGCTTTATTTGTTTCTAACTACAGAATAATTGCCTAAATACTTCATCTTTAACTTTTCAGGGTGTACATATTAGCTTCTCCTGCAGTGTTTGGCAGTGCTCTCTACAGACGCAGACACCTTGAGTGACATTTTTTCTAGGAAAGCATGATGAAATTTACTCCAATACTGAGTTGCACACAGGACAACTAGCCTGCAGTGACAAACACTGTCCCCATAGTTGCAAAACAGATACTTGTGATATTGATTGATATTTTCAATACAACTGTTTAATCAATGAAAAGGGTCTGTTGCCATGGATGTGAAATATCCCACTGTAAACATTAACACCTTGGTGGATATGGGCATCCTGAGGCAATGTAGAAATCATCTCATGTTTACTGACAGACTGTTCCTTCTCAAACAAACTGATATGGTATGTGAGAGACATATTTACACAATGTCACTGGAGGCAAAGCTCTCACATGACAGTACTCCTAATGTCAATAAGGTAGTCAGTAGTACACATGCCACACCCATCACACACAGTTCAAAGCAGACATATGCTGAAGCACTGAAATGTAACCTTCATAAATCACAAAGACCTCATAGACAAAGTACAGATAACAAATACCCTCAGCAGCCCCAAATGCACTCTGTAAAAACAACACTCATATCAACACATATTACATCTCATGGGGGCTCAGCCTATAAGCCCATAAGGCAAGCCCCCACACAATCTAACATTCTAGTGTTTGGAGATTCCATTGTGAGACACACTGATGTCCCTCTCAACAAGATGAGTAAGAAGAAAGGTATGGTCAGTTGCTTATGAGGGGCTAGGATCTGCCACATTATGCATGCACTCATGTCATTGGGCCTCAAGTAACACAAACTCAACATGACAGAGATGCAACTATATTAACAGCCTTGAATGCATGCTCTCTCACACACCAGTCAATACATATGACAATGAGCAGGTTGTCATCATGCACATTTCACCTCCCACTTCACCCAACCCCTCATCACAAATACCTACATATGAGGAGGCCCTCACCAGAAACATACATAAATACCAGAAACCCACAACACACATAATAGCTCTCGCACCAGTGTCTTAAAAGTCAAGCCCTTAAGGCAAAACACAAAACAAAACATATTAGTCATAGGTGATCCCATTGTGAGACACACTGATGTCCCTCTCACCAGGCTGTATAAGGAGAAAGTAATGTTCAGCTGTCCTTCAGGTGCCAGGATATGCAGTATCACACATGCAGTTATGTATCTCAAAAACAGGTACTGTTGTGACTGTCATAATCCATGTTGGTGTGAATGACTTGAGATGTATCTCTCTGGAATATATGAAAAGAGACATGAATGAACTCTTGGACTATGTGTCTCAGGCAGGTATGTCCTTAGCCTTAAGCAGCATTTTACCTTTACCTAGAATGATTCCTCAATACATACAGAAAATGACTGACTTTGATAATTTGCATAGTTTCTGGTGTCATTCTAAGGGAATACAGTATCTGTCAGCCTGGGATGACATGATCGACAGACCTCAGTGCTTTGCCAGAGATGGTCTTCATCTGTCACCCCTGGGATTTTCACTACTGGCCAAGGCTCTTGCCACTGCATAGTGCCCTTCTTAGGCAGTGTCTCAAGGACAAAATTTCAGATGTGAAAACTCCATATAAAAACAACCTCAAGGTTATGCTGCTAAATGTTAAAAGTCTTAACATGAAAATGCACTCACTGGAAGCAGTCCTCACCTTGGAAGACTTACACATTTGTACAGTCACAGAGACCTAGTTCACGGCTGTTGACAGCACCCCAACCATATCTGGCTACACTTCCTTCCACACGTTCAGACTACAAACTGAAGGTGTGAAAATGAAAGGAGGTGGTGTATCGATATCCATTAAAGATAAATAGACCTCCAGATTGTTTAACCAGTAGGATTCCCTGGAGATACTTCAGGTGCAATTAACTGTTGGTAGGACACCTATCATTGTCATTGCCAGCTACAGGACTCCTTCCATGAATCAGGACAATCACACTGCCTGTTTGGATCTACTTGAGTCTATGAAGATACATCCAAACATCCTGTCTTTGGGAGACATTAACTACCCATCTATTGACTGGATAAATTACTCATGCTGTAACTCACTTGCCCAAAAGTTTATTGACTTCATTAACTCTAATGCACTGGACCTGCTGCTTGACACCCCTACAATGGTTACCAATATCCTGGATCTGGTGCTTACCAATATGGGGGGCAACTATAGCATCCCTACTGTGATGTCTTCCCTAGTGAGATCTGACCAGAAATCAGTCTCATTCAAAGTATCTATCACACATATCCACCCTCCCAGCAAAGAAACTAAAACACTTCTCCTAAGCACATCATTACCTCTTACAGGCTGGTATAAATAGCTGTACAGCACCTCTCCCCTCAGATGGAACTGGCAACTATACCGAGTTCTACACCACTGTTTTATACAAACACTTGTTTAAACTGCATTGACTCAGCCGTACCTGGCAGGACCGAAACAAGCTCCTCAAGGAAGAGCAAACCTGCCTGGTGGACAACTGCCATTAACAGGCTTTGCAATAAGAGGAAGAAATTGCTGTGAAAGCATGAGAGGGAGTGACCCCTAAACTGGGAACACTCCCTCCTCAGCTTAAACAAGCCAATAAGATTTCTTGTGAAGTCCTCAAAAGCAAACTATGAATCCAAATTAGATTCCTCAAATAAGGACAACCATACAGCATTCTTTAGTTACATCCATAACCTAAAAGGACAGACCCAGATTTGTGTCAGACTGGTAGTTCATGATACCATATATACTGAGCCTATGGACATAGCTAACCTGTTAGCTGACAGGTTATGTGAAAACTTCACTCCCCTGTCCCCACCATATGTACACTATGGCATCCCTACCACCTGTCCCCTACCTTGTATCTCTAAAGAGCAAGTCATAAATACCCTCCCTAATGCCAAAAACACAGCATCTATGAGACCTGATAACATCCCAAACTGCATCCTATATGGGCTCTAACAAGAATTAGCAACACCATTGTGTACTCTTTTCAATCATAGTCTAAGCACTGACTTCATCCCAGATAAATGGAAAATGCCAACCATTTTTCCCTAGCACAAAGGTGGTGCTTCCACTGACCCCAGGAACTATAGACCTATTTGCATGACTAGCCTTATCTGCAAGGCCGTGGAGTGAATCATCATGGACCTTATTAGTAAAGATATAGGTAAGCTCCAAACACTTGCCCCTACTCAGTTTGTATTTGTCAAAGGGAGATAATGCCTGTGAAATGTTGTGGACTTCTTCAAGACAGTCACCAAGTCCCCGGATGAGGGGAAATCTGTGTATACAGCCTACCTAGACTTAGCCAAGGTGTTTGACTCTATCCTCCCACTCAGGCATGATTGACAAACCCACCCAAATAGATATCAACCCTATATCGTTAGATGGGTCGCTAACTGGCTCACTGATATAACCCATATAGTTAAAACAGAAGAATCCAACTCTAACAGAAGACCTATAACCAGTGATGTTCCACAGGGATCTGTCTTGGCACCTCTACTGTTTGGAACCTAGTACTCCAAAGTACAAGCTAAAACTAAAGGTCTGTGCCTGACAAAGTTTGCTGCTGGCTGCAAACTGGGAGCGGTCATAGAATCCCCAAACGATGTCAACATCCTACAAGAGGGTCTTACACAAACAAATGATTGATGACAAAGTCATGGCCTTAACTTCAATGCAAAAAAATGTATTATCATCCCTCTCCGTAAGTGTGATGTACCTGCTAACTACCACATCAGTAACAAAACCCTAAGTACACACTCACTGGGGAGAGACCTGGGCACACAGATTGACAGCAACCTTACCTTTGCTCACCATGTCACCACAGCAGTAAGAAGGGCATTCCATACTGCTCATCTCATAAGTGACGCCATTGCATACTAAATAATAAAAGAAGTTATAACCTCTCTGTACTCTCCCCTCATCAGGCTAAAAATGGAGTACAAAGACCCTTTTGATATGCACCTTTCCAAGCACCTGCAGCAATTGGAGAGACCACACAGGTTCCTCACAAGGATAATTCAAGGTCTTCTGCATCTGTCTTATGTGGATTGTCTGAAATCACTGTCACTGCATTCTGTTTCATACAGACTACTCAGAGGTGATCTGTGCCTTGTATATAAGGTGATCTTTAATCATGCTTTTTTTGGAAATGCTGCATATCCGCAAATCAAATAGTACATGGGTTGCTCTTTCTAAATAGCTTAACCTAGTATGTGACATTAATAGAACATGCTGGAGGTTAAATCTGTCTCCCAGAGGTTACCACACCTTTGGAATGGACTCCCACTTCATGTCAAACAGAGCACCTCATTGGCCCTCTTCAAATGCAATGTGTATGATTGAATGTGCAAGAGAAAAATCACCCTGGGGGTCCACCTATGTCCCTCTTGGACAAAGACAATTGGTGCTGATCATGGAAATAATGGTAGAACTTGGCTAGGCTTGTAGTGGATGGATAACCAAACCAATATCTGCCTATTTACAAGACGTTTTATCACAATTCCTAAAATATGTGAAGAGTTATATTAAAGATACTAATGATTTTTAGAACAACTATATCAATGGTTCAATGCTAATAGTTCAGAAATTTTTTTGATGGTGACATTGGACATACAGTCCCTTTTCACCATGATACCAAATGAATATGGTGTTGATGCTATTAGGGAGGTTTTGGTTAAACATGGACATCAAACAGGGAGAGCTATAGAAACTATATGTGAATTATTAGAATTGGTATTAAGTAATAATTACTTTGTTTTTGATAATAAAATCTATCATCAGAAATTTGGTGTAGCAATGGGTATGCCCGTTGCGAATACTTATGCCAATATAACACTTAATAAATGGGAAGAGGAGTTTGTTTGTAATGCACCGATTGAATATAAATCGAAAATATGCTATTTCAAATGCTTTGTGGATGATATCTTTGTTATATGGAGTAGTACAAGGGCAGAGTTAGATTCATTTTTTCAATATTTGAATAATACTACTACATTTTTAAGATTTAAGATCCACAGTTCTGAAAGTGAGGTCAATTTTCTGGATGTGTCAATTCGGTATAATGGAGGTGGTATTGAAGCCTCTGTATATAGAAAATTAGTACATATGAACAAATTTTTGCCTCGCACTAGTATGCATGCCCCACATGTTTTTAAGGGAATAACAAAAGGACAGTTCATTCGCGTAAGCAGGTTGAATACTATTATGGATGTAGGCCGACAGCAGATGAATGATTTAAAACAGGAATTTATGCATAGGGGGTATGATGAGGAATTACTTGATGATGAAATTAAAGTTCTAGCCCTGAGGCAAACTGTGGCTAAACCTAGTTTTGGTCAAGCGATGACTAATGACATGACCATTAATGGAACTATGCAGGCTAGTAAGAATAAAATATATTATCCTACCACTTTCAGTAGGGCAACAAGACAGATTAAGAAAATTATATATGATAATTGGTGAATTCTTATGTCCCTCCCTGAAATGTGTATGTTGATTGACTCTGCCCAAAACTTTTCATACAGAAATTGCCCTAATATTAAACAAAAGTTATGTTATAAGGACATTTATATTGTATATTGATTTCAACTTTCAAGGATGATACCACAGTACAAACACAGATCACTGACATTAATAATTGGTTTGGTTTCCCGTGTCATTGCAAGGGGGTGCAAATCTGCCAGTATGGAAGGAGATGTTCTACAGACCAGGCTGCTTTAGCAGGGATGGTCTGCACCTCCACCCTCTAGGCTTTTGAATATTAGCTAAAACTGTCTTTCCCACACTTTTTGTAGGCAAAGACCATCTAAAACTATGTCCGACATAGTAAGTCAAAAATAAGAAAATCTGAAGGTATTACTGACCAATGCTAGGAGTCTAAACAAAAAGCTCCACTCCCTACAAGCTCACTTCACACTACAGAATGTTGATATCTGTGCGGTCACTGAGACATAGGTTAAAGTTGTGGATAGCACACTTACAGTGCAAGTTTATAATGTCTTCCACACACTTTGACCAGTTACTTCACAGACAGGGAATAAAGGTGGAGGTGCCTCTATGGACATCAAAACTAAACCTAAATATACTTCAAGGCTGGTCAAAGAGGACAATGCACTTGAGCTGCTCCATGTTCAAATCACCATAGGCAAAATCCAATACTACTTCCATGCAAGCAATAGGCCCCCTCTATGACCCAGAAAACCCATACCATGTATTTAAACTTATTAGAAACACTAACCATCCAACCCAATACCATATTCATGGGTGACTTTCATTACCCCACCATTAACTGGGAAACCTATATGACACCAAACATACAGGCACAGTGATTCCTCCATTTTTGTAAACACAAATTCCCTGGACCAGATAGCCAATACACCACCCAGGGGTGCAACCATACTGGATCTGTTCCTCACCAATATGGGAGAGTCATGCACACCACCTACTGTAATGTCTTCCCTAATAAGGTCCAAACACAAAGTGGTCTCCTTTGAAGTAAAAATAACACATGGACCCACAGCTAAACATAGAATATTCATGAAATACTCCAAGGCTAACCTCCAGCAATTATGTGATATCCTGGCAACATTTCAAGCCCCATAAACACTGAGAACACTTCAGCCTATGCAGGAGTGTTCACAGAAACCCTGTATGAATATGTTAATAGCTGCATAGAGGCAGCCATACAGAACTAAGTGGAGAACAACAACAGTCATTCCTCTGCACTAAGATGGGCCATCTACAGACCCTGGAATCTACAAAACCAGAAGTCTCACTACTCTTATATGCAAAGTCATGAAAATAATTTTCATGGAAATGAGCAATAGAGATATAGTACACCTCCAGACACTGGACCAAACTCAGTTTGGTTTCTCAACGGCATATCATACATGCCCAAATTGGTGGACCTATTTGAGTAGGTAACCAAAGCAATGAATGTGGAAAAAATGGTTCACACTGCCTACCTTGGCCTGACAAGGCATCTGACACAACATCCCCATCAGGCATTGTTGATAAACACAAGAGGTTAGGTACAAACTAGCATGTCAATCAGTGGATAGCCAAACTGGCTCACAGACAGGACCCAGAAAGTTAGCACTGGGGAGTCCACCTCTACGAAGAGGCCAGTCACAAGTGGACTCCCTCGTGAATCAGTCCTTGGACTGCTCCTTTTTGGCATTTACTTCTCTAAAGTCAAGGCCACTGTCAGTGGTCTCTGGCTGACTAAACTTGCAGATGATTGCAAATTAGGAGCTGTCATTGAATCCCACACTGACACAAATGTTCTCCAGGAGGAGCTGACACAAACATACAACTGGGGTCAGAGCCATAGACTAACACTAAGTGCCAAGAAATGCACAATACTATCTTTTCTGAAGTCATCCACCCCTGGTAACTATCATATTGACAGCACACCTCTAACAGCTAACTCAGTAGTCAGAGACTTAGGGACACACATAGATAGTAATCTAGCCCTTAACTGTCACGTGTCTACAGTACTGGGGAAATCATTCCATGTTGTGCAACTTATAAACAAAGGTATGGCATCTAAGTCCAATGAAGTCATTGTTCCACTGTATTTGGCATTCATCAGAGCTTTCATTGAGTGCAATACCCCCTTTAGTATGTACCTAACCAGGCATATCCGACAAGTGGAACATCCACAGAGGTTCCTCACTAAACCAATACAGGGTGTAAGTAAAATGTCCTATGCAGACTGCATCAAAGCCCTATCCCTGTATTCTGTATCCTGCAGGCTTTGGAGGAGAGATGTATGCCTGCCATGAAACAAACAGCACCAGAATTACACGTTCTACAGGCCTACACCTTGCCTGTGGTAAAAATAGGATGTGCTGGAGAGACAGGTATGTAACCCAGAGACTACACCCTATATGGAACAGGCTGCCCATCCATGTCAAGCAGAGTTCCACCATAAAGCAAATTAAGTGCAAGTTACACAATTGGATGGGTAACAGGACATTCATCCCTGGTTTGGTACCTATGTCTCTAATGGACACAGGGAAACTGAAAATGGTTCATCTCATAGGCCCTTGCTTGTAAATGTTTCATCTTGCAAACCCCTGCTTACACTTATCAAGGGTATCAGAACTTGTCAGTGATTTGGGATACATGGCTAGGCTTAAAGAAGCCCTTGTGTTCATTAGCCAGGTAAACACCTATGAACCCATGAACCTATACTGTATTAAATTTCTGATGACATTTGTCTTCTGTGCTGGCATTCAATCATTTGCTCTGATGTTGATGGGTTGATTGTAGATATGTACCCATAGGTGTGTACTACACAGTCCTGAAAGTGAAATGCAAACATTTCCATGAGACACATTTCATTGTGTGACTCCACATCCCTTACAACACCATCCATCGTAACATACACAAATTATCATGCTATTCACATTATAAATGGCAAAGTACAATATCTGCAAATGACCAGTACAAGTAGCACGTCAACAGCACCAATAGATGAAAGGAAGTCAAACTAATGTAGATAGTCACACTGTGCATCAGACACATAGCATTGTGTTCCTGCATCCATAAGAAAGATGATAGGGATGTGGCACAGTTATCATCACTTGCACAGGGTGTTGTGTGGGGATGAAGGAGGCCCAGGCTGACCCAATATGTTGGCAAGCATGTGTGTGAGTTAGGAAGGGAAGCAGGCAAGATGGGCCATAGAAATGTTGCATGTGTGTCTGTAGGTGCCCTCAATGTGACAGTGGTGTGTGTCTGCATGAACATAGCCAAGCTCAGCACTAGCCCTACAAGTCTGTAAGTTGGACAGCTGTGAGCCATGCATTGTAGAGCTGACAGTTCTTCGTCTCCACCCCTGAACATGAGAACGGGCTATGCCAGGAGTTGCACTGACACCTCCACACCCAAGGTCAGATGCTGCGCTACTACCTGAGGGTGACTGATGTCTGCTGGGCACGTGTCCTCCACAGGAATGCACAGGACCACAAGCCCATGGCCTGCTACTCCCCTCTGAAGTGTTGGATGTACTGCCACTACAGGAGCGTGATTGTGCACGGCCACGTTGACTCTCAGCAGATGTGGTTGCTAACCTATACCCATGAGGTCAATGCTCAACTCCAATCAGATGTTCCATCACAGACAATGTCTATTCCAAGACAATAGTGTGTGATCTGTCACAGACCTACCTCTTTCCACTGTGTCAGTCAACCGATCCAGGGTATCATCAACACAGTGGAGGCAGTCATGGATGTCAGACTGTGCTGCATCCATAAGCCTTAGCATTCATCGGGAGTTTCTTTAGGAACATGCCTGTGCCTCCATGATGGCCCTAAATGTATGCCAAGTGAAATGTGATGAGACACTTGCAACATGTGGTGGAGGGACAGCAGGTCTCCTACAAGCACCCCTATCAATCTGCCTGTGTGGAACCTCGCCAACAGTTTGGATATGGCCAGTGTCAACAGTCACTGAAGCCACAGTAGCCACACTTTCCTGATTAATGTCCTCACCCTCCAACTGTCCAATATCTGTGGCCTCAGGAGACTGGGTATATTTAGGCATACTAGCTGTGTATGGTGATAATGAGGGTGGACAAGGAATGTTAACCTTTGTGTCTGATTCAGCCCCTCCAACCCCCAGCTGTGTCTCATTTTGGCCACCATCATCAGCACAGACTGAAGAGACACTGACATCAGGTGGTGTAGGGGAGAAAGACCAACCTCCCTGGTCACCTGTGATAAAAAGGAAAAAGCAATACATTAATGCCAGCACTACTATGCTCTGCAGTACTATGGTGCAATATATGTTAAGCTGTATACACTGCTGTCACTATTACAGCCTTGTATACTTCCCAACTTCACAGAGTAGCACATGTGCACATTATTTTCTAACCCCAATCTGTAATCATTTGGAGATAATTATTCAGTAAACAAGAATCTTATGATCAAAAAATAAATTATGTACACTGTGGACATTCTGCAAAAATCTGAACAGTTGATAGTTATGGCAAACAGCAATGTCCTGACAATACTTTCAACTCAATCACTATGGTCATACCTACAAGGAAGAGGTATGGGTCTAATCTGTGCACATTCAGAAAATATATGTACAGTTCACAATCATGCATTCAGTAAGTCAATCCAGCCAGCAGGCCTGGGATGACACTTTAATGAATACACTGAACTAAATATACGTCTCTAACAAAGAGTTGTCTGCTTACCATCAGCAGGAACATGGCCTCTTCCTATTCCTGACAGTCCTGAAAGTTTTTGAGAGAAAGGTAATAGCAGCAGCACCGCAAGTTAAAGTATAACAGGAGTAATGCATCCAAAAATCTGGTATCTACAGTAACTGCTATGTTGAAGGTATGTGGGTGAAAATCTCTACAAGATTTTAAAACTGGAACTAACTTACTCCCCCCCAAAAAAAGAACACCTGACACCCATGTAAAATTATATACACCTTGACAGGATGAATGCAACAGTATTCTGCTGCTGATTGAACTAAGCGTACCTGGATGCTCCTCTTGGCGGATGCCAGGGAGCTGTCCTGTGAAGCAAGGTTTGCCAGGAATTCTTCTCTGGCTGTGAGAGGAGCTTCTGCTGCAGGCCCACCACCAGTGACCTGATGATTCCTGGCCAACTCAACTTGCTCCATTTATCATATCCGTGGAACGGTGTTGCACCTGCTCACAGGTGCAAATTTGGTGACTCATGGCATTGATGTTATGCACCAGTTCATCCCACAGGCCTGCACGTTCGGATTTATTTGCTGTCCCTCCAGACAGCATGACCTAGTAATGTTGTCGCAAAGCCTCAATGATGAGATCATTTTCCGCCACAGAAAATGGTGCCATGCGACATGCATGCATAATGATTCCTGAAATACAAAGACATGAGAACACATGTAAGAATCACATACATGTGAGTAAACTATGTATACATACAGCAGCAAAGAAAGGCTATCAGCATTCACTGCTTGATTACACATATCACATTCAACAGTGTGCCAAACATACAAAGGGTGTGGATGCAACTAAGATTGTAGCAATAGTAACATATTCCTGTTTGTGTCATGACAGATACTCACGTATGCTCACACATCCAACACAGGAGTCCATTGCAATGGTGCCCTACAGCAGGAAAAATCCCCCCTCCACACACACACAAATATTATGTATAAACAATAGTGCCAACAAAATAGCAGTGTACTATTACAACTGCTATCAAAGGAAGTAGCCAGGAGACCTGTTTACCTAGTTATCACACAGCATTATACTCTACATGCTATGTATGTATAACAGGGCTGGAGATCAATGTCATGTCATCAGTACAGTTATAACAAAGGCTTACTGATGTAATCCACATTCTTTCTAAGTATATTCAAGCATATGCATCATGTTGGAAACAAAATGGATATATACCTGATGGAGTACAATACTCCTGCTGAAACATACTGCTATACAAGTAATGTGTTGAGTTAGACAGAAGATGTAACGCTCATAGATGCTAGTTTGCCTAGCTAGAAGTTTGACTTTTTATGATGGCTCTCATTAGCAGTTGATTGTATCCGAACCAATCTGTGGTTCATTAATGCTAAATGTGGCCTACACAGCTGATTTGCAGCAGCCAATCCCAGGCAACTACTCAACACGTTATAAGGCCTCAATGTAGATTCCATCCCCTTTCTCATATGTTGGGATGAAAATTAGTGGGGTAAAAATACATCACTACAGAGAGAATGTTTGTAGCAGTTACTAGTTACATACAGATGTGTGTGCTACAGGCTGAAGCTGCTGCTTCTAGCAATAGGCATAGACAGAGAGGCAGAAGACTTTGCTGGTCAACAACACAGAAGAGTAACTGTGGGACCTGTGGCAGGCTTGATAAACAGCCAAAGCCAGATTGAGGGAACTCATTCCACTGGAATGAAGGTATGTGTTTAAGGTAAGTATGTTAGCCACAGGTATCATTTAAAGAGTAAAAGGCAACATGCTTGGTGTGTCCTAGAACAAGGTAGGGGGAACATTAACCATTATGTCAACTAGTTGAACAACTGCCAAGTCATGTGTTATATCATTGTAGTCATCTGGAATGTGTGCTGGCAACCCTTGTTTCTAGCACAACCTCTTTCTCTCTCTCTCTCTCTCTATATATATATATATATATATATATATATATATATATATATATATATTTAAATATATATGTTACTTGTGCAGCTGTGGTTGTCTGCAATGTCACTGGCAAATCATCGTGAACTGCAGTGTGATATTACTGGGCCACAATTGAATTACATACTTCAATTTCCTCTGGGAATTCATGCTAATACACAACCTGACATTTTATGCACTTTCTAGGGTTGCAATAGCAATAATTAAAATGTGTTCCTATCTGTAGACCTTTGACTTCCATTATTTAGAAGCAGACATTCCATCTGTACTAGTTTGGGTGGATAAATAGGTGATATGACAGTTATACATATCACAATTTATAATGGTGGTGATGTACACATACATGTATTTTAAATACTAGACACAGCTTTATTTGAACCCAGGACCATGTGAACCAAAAATAAATATTCTCAAAGCATTTAACAGATTGAGCTACAGGCTCAGTGAGAGAACAAGTGTGTTTTTACATGTTGTATAGATAATTGCACACTGAACTGCTGTTACATACCACATTTACACCTTCTACTATATGTATGACTTTATAGTGATTTATTTCTCTACCAGATTCCCAATTAAATTCTTCTTTTTCCATTAATCTTTTAGCAGATTTTCTGTGCAATGCGGTGTGATGTTCAGCATCACATAAACATGCTTAATGATGAGAGAATGTCAATTACTATGTTTTGCTTACAACACCTGTGCTAATTATCTGGCTGTGTGGCTTGGCGGGTTGATGTACTATTGCTCAAGTCAGATGGTACTAGGTTTGAAAACAGGGCGTAGGTGAGTATTTTGAATGTGATTATTATGCTTTCACATTTATGATATAATACAATACCATTTAGCTTAACTGTGTAAAAATTGGGAAGAGAGGAAAATGGTGAAATGAGGTCACGCAAGGGGAAGAACATAGTGAAAGGCAGGTAGGGATGTGCAGGAAGGGTGTAGGAAAGAACCATAGCTATCCATTTCTTCCACAGCAACAACTGTGCACTTGCAAAGATTTTCAGTGCGAGGGGTGACAACAACATGTGCATTGTCAAGCCAATTGGACAAAATTAAGTGTGTCCAGTGGACATGTGTGAAATGGAGAACAATGTATGGGGCAAAATGTTTTGATGGGGGACAGATACCCTTTTTTTTTTTTTTTTTTTTTAAGGAGAGAGTGGAATGTTGGGGAAGGGACATAGATGTGTATAGGGAAGGTAAGCTGAGAAGGTGAGGAAGCATTTGCAGACAGATAAGACATACAAGATGGGGTTGGTGAGGGACATAAGCAGGGGGTGAATATCCTGGTTGTGGAGGGGAGGTCTGAAGACTGGTAGAGAAATGTGAAGGCTGCCAGCCTAGCCAAATAGAATTTTGCAGATAATTCTGTCATTTGTAAATATAAATGTAAACTACAGGCTTGTTGTCTTAAATGTAAAGAAATACTGTTACACGTGGAACTGGAAATAAATGTGACAACAGTGCACTCTACTGACCAAAGTAAAGCATGTGGTGACCCTTTGAAGTAGACAGTGGTGCTGAAAAGTCTAGATGAAGAAATTCTTTTTATTGTTTTAACCAAGAGTTAAATTGCTAGATTTAAACATGCAAATGTATTGTTATTGCACTGTTCCTGACCAGCTGCAAGATAACAAAAGGGAGATGTTAATAATGTAAATGCAGTTAATGTGTAGCCTGGGAACTCCAGGAAAGTTAAAAAGAATGATGTAATGTTTATCAGAACTGCAATAGCAATTTAAACAGCGAAAATCAGAAGGCATTAAGCATTTTGTCTTGATCATCCAACTCACGGCACTCTGCCTGTTGTCTTATGTAAGTTATCTTAAACTTGTGTTTTCTTTTATAGATAGCTAGAACTAGAAAGATTAGACTAAGTGTTTTTCTGTGATGTCAGAACTGTACTACTGAATTATTTTAATTATTTCTGTGTGATCTCTGAACTCTTGACTAGCACTGGCTGTGTAGTAGAAAGTATTGTCTTGTGGTTTTTATTATTTATTATTAAATATTTTAAAACCTTTTAACTGTGGCTGGTTTGTGTAGAGATAATTTAAGCTCTAGAGTACATTGCATATTTATAGAGTTTACTGTCCAAGTCACTCCAAATAAGCTTGACTGTTTAGTCACATCTACCAATTGAACAATAATATTGCACAGTAATAATTGGACACCCTTTAAGGGCCTTTGAGTAGCTGATAATTATTAGCTGGGTGGTGGCAGGGTGCTACCCTATAGTCTGGGTTAAAGGGGCACAGCTGAAGAACCTGTGCCAGCCTTCTCCAGAAGTGTCTGAGTGGTTGTGTGGACTCTTATCTCAAAGTGTGCATGTCAGCTACTTGGGCAGGGACACAAAGCACTAGTTGGACAGAGAGGGTGCTGGAGATTTTAGCTTGCCCAGCTATGTTGAGAACTGGACCCTATAGCTGTGCCAGTGGGGAGTCTTATTGGGGACCTGGAGAGCAAGGGAGCGACCAGACCCAGACTGACTCTGACCTCTGTGTGTTCTTAAGGGAAATTGCACTTTACTGTGTGTATTTGTTGTCCTTTCCTCATATATGAGATGCGCTCTCTGGTGTTAGTGGTGAGGATTGAGGCTCCTTGATTGCTGGGCCAGGGCATGGGTGTCACAGGGGGTGTGGGGATAGAGGTCCCATCTATGTCAGACACGGTAATGGCGTGACTCAAGTCCTTCACCCATGGGACTGTCAGCACTGCACCTTCACTGCTCCTGTGCAGGCAGTGGCCGATGCTGGTGCCTAGGAATAGACTGCCCCATCAGGATGGCAGCATGCTCTCCATCCAACATAGGTGTGCACCAACAGCCTGCTGCACAAGCCTATGCACCATGCCTGGCATTTTCTCATGAGTGACACAGGCACTCCCTCTGCCTCCACTCCCAAAAGTGGGCACATTCCCAGCCTGTGGGGCAGAACTACCTAACAGAGCAGATAGTGCAGGAGCAGCAGGGGGGATACCACCAGGTTGTGGCCCAGACATGCTGGGCCCCAATGCCTCAGCCAGTGGAGCCAAGGTAGGTGTACTGCCAGGAATCGGCCTACCTTGCTGCACTGTGGTAAATAAAATGGAAACATAATGGAAAAATAAACATAATCCTAACAAATGTAATTAAGAACATAAAAGAAAACAATAATGATTAATGGAAACAAACTGAAAAATAATATAATGAGGAACACATTAATAAATAATGTAAATCAAAGTTCATTTAATGGCAAAGCAATATTAAATTACACATAAGGATAACATAAGACATAATAACAAATAATATTAAAATAGCAAATGATAATAGTAAATATATTGATTAAATGAATAAAAGATGAGAAGGGGTGCAGTGAGAGAATAAAGGAGAACATTAGTAATTTCACAGATACAGTAACTAAACATACTACAAATATGTTAGATTTTACTCATTACACCACTGACTGCTATGACGTTTATTATTTGAAATACTACCATGTTCCTTACACACACACACACACACACACACACACACACACACACACACACACACACACACACACACACTATAGTTCAGATCATAGAGCATCCAGCAATCATTCAATTTTGCTTATATTGGATATATGATGTTCCCCGTACATACCTCTTAACCAAGCCATACATAATGGTGGTACAAAGGAACAATAGCAGGGAACATTCTCACATAGTGTGATCTTACAATTGTAGCAAGGTGTTGCATTTCAAGAGATGTCTACTATCTGTATTTCAGGGACTGACATTTTTTTTCTAACATCGATCCTCACCAATGTGGCAGAGAGTGGCCAGTAAAACAAAATCATATACCAAACAGACCAGACATATGATACAATTTTCACTACATTCTGTAAAAATCATGACAGTTGAGAGGTATGTCCACGTATACAGATTACACTTGACAGCTGGACAGTCGTGGCATAGGTCAATGGGTGTGTACTTCACATGCAAGCATGGTTATGTTTTATTGATGAAATGCAAAAACACTATTGAAAACAGCACAATTTCTTAGTTGGCCATAGTGGGATTAGAACCCACAAGCAGTGACTTCAATAACACTGAACATTTTATTTGAAATACCTAAATAATACTAATATTACCATTCCACAGAGGAGTTTAGAATGACTGCTAGTAAAACAAAAATAAGTCCCAATAAGCAAGATAACAATAGCAGTCAACAGATATGGCAACACTCGAATAACCACGGACATAAAAATATAAAAAACATTTTATTATGTACGGTAAGCGCTTTCACTAAATAGTTTCATCAGACCATGCAACTAGCTACTGCAGAGCATTTAAAAACTTAGAAAACCAATCAAAAGATTCATATGGACATGACATCACATCTTGGTAAATCGCTGCATAGTAGTAACAAAGCCCCTAGTGGATACAGTTGATAATAACTTGGAAAATTAACAAATCAATATATATATATAACAGACCTAAACAAATCTAAAGTTAGCATTTGATTAATAACTGTTCAATTTACATCAAATCAGAACTAGAACGTATCATCACAAACTTATATATCAGCTCCTAAAATTTTCAGTGTAAAAATACAAATAAAAAGTCATATGTATATATATATATATATATATATATATATATATATATATATATATATATGACTAAATGCAGAAAGTAAAAGATCGTTCCATGTACACCTCTTATTCTGTATATACAAATCTGCATCAAAATGGCCATAACAGCAGCTTTAGCTTCAGATAAGTATGTAAAAAAATGTGACTAGTTATCTAAGAGCAGAAATAATTAAATGAGCATCATGGCGATAACCAAACAACACTATCCAATCAGGTGATGCATAACAAAATCACTCTATAAACAAACTGGATATGATGCTCATAGAAAATGTTGAAGTAAAACAAGTGCATATCTATACACATCTGTAGTGACAAATCTGTAAGCTTCAACAACAAATACACTGAACATCCTATAAAAAATATATAAAAAACAAGTACATATATTCAAACGCATCAAAGGTAAACTCATAATTTCATATAGAGGCTCAGCTCATTAAAAACGAATCTTAACATAACAATGTAAAGGGGTATTAAGAATAAGCCTGACCAGATGGCTTAGTAGTTAAGGTCTTCTCCTCCAATGCACAAGGTACAAGGTTCGATCCTGACCTCTGACTAATGCCTGTTTGGAGTTTGCATGTTCTCTCTGTGTCTCTGTGGGGTTTCTCCCATGTCCGAAAAACATGCTGAGTGCTTCCATCTCAAACTCATCAATGAATGGAGCTGTGGGCAGCAGCACAGACTCTACATGGTGCCCAATGGGGGCAAGAGTTGTAAAAAGACCAACCACTTTGGGCATCTATTGTGGTGCGCAGTATCCTCAAGATAGGAGAACACAGATCACAAACTGCACGCCGTGGCAGGGCTAGCCACTCAATGGTGTAAAATATGGCTCTAGGTGATTTGGTCATGTTGACTGTTGCCAAAAAAAATGGGCATGGGTAGTTACCGGTGATAGGTTGAGGACCCAGCCTACTCTCTGACCCATGCCAGCCAGGGACCCATGCTAACGGTGGGAGGGGTATATGTGCCCCTATTGGCCAGTGTGTGCCCGCATAAAAAAAAAAAAGGGTTAATAGGCTACTGGCTGGCCGGTGTCTAGTTGCCAAGCCTGGGTTACCTGGGATAGTTCTGTTGAGTGAAAGCTGGACATAAAACCAACCAACCTGCATGAACTGAGAATTGCTACGCTTAATGTAGGTTCACTGACAGGACGCAGCTTAGAAGTGGATGATATGGAGGAGGCTGGACATCCTATGTATCCAAGAGATGAGATGGAAGGGCAGTGCAACAAAGCCACTTGGCTTGGGATCCAGACTCTACTACTCAGGTGGTGGACAGGCTAGAAACGGTGTAGGATTGTACAGAGGCTTCAGAAGTCAGTGAGGGATATCATCAGAATTAATGACAGACTCATGGCAATCAGACTCCAGTGTAATGATAGGACAGTATTCATAATCTCAGCCTATGCCCCACAGCAGGGTTGTGATAGTGAGGGAAAGAGTGCATTCAGACAGCTGTTGCAGGACCTACTAGATAAAGCAGGACAACATGAATTGGTGTTGATAATGGGTGACTTAAATGCACATATTGGGACAGACAGAACAGGAGGACTGCCTGGGTCCACATGGGTGGAGCAACAGGAATAAAGAAGGAGAAGCCATTCTAGACTTCTGCCTGGCAAATGGCTTGACAGTAGGTTCAGAAAGAGAGACAGTCACAAGATCACATACAAGAGTAGCCAACATGCAACTCAGGTAGACTTCCTCTTAATAAGGAAAAGGCACTGGGATAGAATCCATAATTGCAAAGTCATCCCCAGTGAAACAGTCAGTTCACAGCATAAACCAGTAGTTGCCACAATCAGCTGCAAGCAGTGGTCAGAGAAAGCGCTAAGGTCAACAGAGACCAGGCTGAAGACCTGGAAGTTGACTGGAGAGAAAGTACAGCAGTTCAAGGAATTACTCAGGGCTCTAGCACCCCAAGAAGAGGAGTAAATAGGTGGAGTTGAAGAAGAGTGGCAGTGCCTAAAAACAACATGTGTTAGGACTACAGAAAAGATATGTGGCTGAGCCAGGTATGGAAATAAGGTACATAAGGAAATCTGGTGGTGGAATGCAGAAGTGCAGGAAGTAATCAAATGAAAGAAGGAGTGCAGGAAGAAGTGGGAGATTGAAAAGACTGACCAAGCTAGGAAGGACTACTGGTTGGCTAACAAAGAAACTAAGAAAGAAGTTGCAATAGCAAAGAATATGGCATCAGAGGCACTCTATCAGCTTCTGGAAAGTGACTCAGTAAGGGGCACAAAGAAACTATACCAGGTTGCAAGGCAAAGACAGAAAGATAAAGAAGATAGTCAGACACCCTTCATAAGGGATTCCAGCAAACCTGCTTACCAGCCCACAGGACATCAAAGGCAGATGGAAGGAGTATTTCCAGCAGCTTCTGAATGAAGAAAACCCCACAGAAGCGGTACTGCCCCAGAAACAGCCTACAATGAGAGTAGAAGAGGAGCCCAGCTTAGAAGAAGTAAGAGCAGCACTAAGGAAAATGAAGTCAGGGAAAGCAGCAGGCTCAGATGAGGTCACAGCAGATATGATAAAGATGCTGGGTGAGCTAGGGGAGATATGGCTCCTGAGGGTACTAATTGCAGTGTGGAGAGAAAGGCGTATCCCAGATGACTGGAGAATAAGCATACTCGTGCCAGTGTACAAGAACAAAGGGGACATCCACAACTGTGGACAGTACAGATACTACATTGCATGAAAGTTCTGGAGAGGATGACTGATAAACGGATACGCAGAATAGTAGAATGTAAGATAGGAGATGAACAGTTCGGATTCAGATCAGGATGCAGCACAATTGACCCGATGTTTGCATTGAGACAGATACTTGAGAAGAAACTAGAGAAGAGGAGAGAGTCAAACTGGGCTTTCCTAGACTTGGAGAAAGCATATGACAAGGTCCCAAGAAAGCTGATCTGGGCAGTACTGTGGTGGGTTGAAGTCCCAGAAACATTGGCAGAATTAGTACAGGCTATGTACAAGGACCCAGTGACTCAAGTACGAACAGTGTTTGGCCTCACTGAGGGGTTCCCAGTGGGAGTGGGTGTACACCAGGGTTCAGCTCTGAGCCCACTGCTGTTCATACTGGTAATGGACTACATCAGCAAACAGATTGGAGGGGTCAGAGCAACAAAACTGCTGTATGCAGATGATGTGGCAGTACAGGCAGACTCTGATCTAGAACTTCAGCAAAGGATAGGAGAATGGAATGCAAATTTGAAGGCACATGGGATGAAACTAAGCACAGATAAGACAGTGGTAATGGCAACAGATTGGGGAAATCAGAAGAAGCCAAGAACAGAGATAGATGGGAAGATAGTGGAACAGGTAAACAGCTTCAAGTATCTGGGAGGGGTGGTTGAGGAGAAGGGTAGTCTGAATGAAGAGGTCAAAGCTAGAATCAAAGGGGCTGCAGCCAACTGGCATCGAGTATCAGGTGTAGTCTATGACAGAAGAATGCCAACGAAGCTGAAAAGTAAGTGGTGCGACCAGTACTACTGTATGGTACAGAAACCTGGGCAGTAAAGGCAGAACAGTTGAAGAAGCTAGAGGTGATGGAAATGAAGTGCCTGAGAAAGGTGGTAGGATGCACACTGTGGGAGAGGCGAAGAAATGGGGACATAAGAGCAGAAGCCAAAGTAGCTCCAATCGCAGAAAAGATCAAAGAGAACAGATTATGATGGTATGGGCACATGTGTAGAAAAGCAGAAGACAATCTGGTGAGGGAGATTTGGGACAGACAGGAAGAAGGTAAGAGGAAGCGAGGGCATCCAGTAAAGAGGTGGATGGATTGTGTGAAAGAAGATCTGTGACAGTCAGGCATGAGTGTTGAAGAAGGCAGGAGAGTGGCACTGAATTGAGAGAGTTGGCGACAGTTAATACGATACCCCAACCCCATGTAAATGGGAAAAAAAAGGGGGATGATGATGATGATGATGATAATTAAGAATAAGCCTCAGTTAACAAAACAATAACACCCAAAAGCAGCGATAAAGAGTGTAAAATCTCTTAATAAAACACATCGTGTCTACCATGAACCCTTGTGCTTATGCACACATCATGATCATAGCTGGCCTTAGGCACAGGCCAACTAGACGGCCGCCTAGGGCGCCACTCTAGCAGGGACGCTTTTCCAGTATTTATTTGGGGTAGGTAGACCTGGATGGGGGCACCAGATGATGTGGTGGGGGGCACCATGGAGCCCTTTTGCCTAGGGCACCAGTTGATCTAAGGCCGCTCCTGATCATGATGATATAAAAAATACCTACTGAACGAAACATACTAAAATATGTTGGCATAAATATCCTGAACCAAACTTTGATTTGTTTAGGTTTGTCATATATATTGATTTGGTAATTTTCCAAGTTATTATCAAATGTATCCACTAGGGGCTTTGTTACTACTATGTAGCGATTTACCAGGATGTGATGTCATGTCCATATGAATCTTTTGCTTTGGTTTTCTAAGTTTTTAAATGCTCTGCAGTAGCTAGCTGCATGGTCTGATGAAGCTATTTAGTGAAAGCGCTTACTGTACATAATAAAACGTTTTTTATACTTTTATGTTCGTGGTTCTTTGAGTGCTGCCATATCTGTTGACTACTATTGTTATCTTGCTTATTAGGATTGTATTTGAAATAATAAATTATCAGAGCACTGTCCCATTTTACACTTTATTGATTTATGTTGTTTCACATCTTGCATTTGCACACACATGGGTAGCTGTCTAGAACTTCTGTTAACTTACATGTTTACACAACTCAGTTATCGCCTGCAATCTTCAGCATATTTCTGACAATGAGCAGACCACAACACTGACTCTTAACATGGGTATTCAGCAACATTAACTAATGGCTCAGAGCTATGCTACACAGCACTGCATGCTTACTTGCTTTAACTTGCTTTAACAGTTCAGATATACACTGACACATTAATGAAAGTCTATGATGTCCCAAGTATTTCATACATGACTGTTAAGACTGCAATATCTGTATTTATTTTATTTTATTATGAAGTTATGCATTCATTTATTACTTTATTGATTTTCTTACATACCATGTGCTTGCTTCATTCTGGCTAAAAGCCTTGCATGGGACCACACATTACAAGCCCTCTCTTCTGCAGCTGTGGTAAGAAAGGGAAATCATTATGTATACCAGTTTTGTACAGACTCAGCTTGTATATCTATAAATTACTAGAAAATATACTTACATATCTGTGGGGTGTTCCCTGCCTGTGCCTCTTGGATCCAGTGATCCAAAGTACCCCTCTTACATTGATAGAGGTTGTCACAATGGTGATGACACTGCTCACCAGTGCGGGGGATACCAGTTGCACTGGCCAAGTCCCTGGCCAAACTATCCCTTGCTTCAGACTTGGTTTCTAAGCCAAGATAGTTGTCTTGCAGCAGCCAGGGTCCATGGTGCTGCACCAGGAGTCCAATAAAACCCTAGACTCTCGAACACCCGAACTTTGTGCCCGAATGTGCACTCCTTCTCTCGTGACAGCCATATCCACACTCAAGATTAGGCTCCAAGGAATACTGTGCAATTCCCACCTGTTACCCTTTAAATAGGGTGAATTCCCACCATTGTGCATCATATTGAAACATTCAAAAATTTGCCATGTCATTTAACATCATGCAAACTTGCACAACCCATGTTTAAGCAAAGTTTAGCAATGTGTAAACAAGGAAAGACCATTACCCATGTTTAAGCAATGTTAAGCATTGTGCACCTTTTCTAAATAGTACAATAACTGAATTTAAAGTGAACTGATGTTTCAGTGACCTGACACAGTTTCACAGCAGTATATGTAAAAAGCTATCACTGCCCAGGACTCAAACTCGCAACTTACTACCCTGTAGGTCGTCATTGAACTTATATTGCCACTAGAGTAGTGTAGGGAGCTCATGTATCTTCAGATTTACTATGAAGGTGCCACTGTAAGTGTAGTGCAGCTTCACTGCATGGGTTTGAGCAGTGCTAAGCACCGTGCAGCTAAGTCAACTGAAAGCATCCAGTTTCTATATTTAGATGTCTGGTGTATGTCTAATGCATGGATGCACAGAGCATAGCATAACTAAAGTGCCACACTGTTCAAAAAAGCACAAAAAAATTCAATGCATCTGTGTTCTATTTTTAGATGTCTGGCGCATGTCTGATGTATGGGTGCGTAAAGCTAAGCATAGCTAAATAATGCTCCACATCACGCAAACAAGCACATAAAGTAAAAAAAAATAAATAAATCCAAATTAGTGAAATAAATTGTCTTGTACCCCATTTGGTCAGCTTAACAGACTGACAGGCATATGGGTGTGCCATCGATGTTAAGCAGATTCAACATCCGTGTTGTTCAGACCTCCCTCAGGCATGCCGCACCATTAATATGCATGGTGCACTGCTGAGAGAAGATTATGACTGTGTACATGGATACATTCTGTGTAGGCTCTACACGGAGCCTACATGAACTTTATTGAATCTTGGGGAATGTTTTGTCCAGAATGGAACAATGTATACAAAAATCTATCTTACTCTAAATTTATACACCAGTAGTTCATACTGCTATGTAACGCTCATCTGACTCTCTGCAAACTTGTAGTTATGGTTAAATTAACTCATCCAACTGCATGCTCTGCAGGAAATGCTCAGTAGCAAATGTGTCCCATGTTTTTAGGAATTAAAATTTATCCGTGGTCCTTTTTGGTATCCAGTTAAAAAAAAAAATTAAAGGCAAGAATAACTTTAAGTGGGATAATTACTTACTTGGTATATCTTTCTCATATCATTCATCTGAAAAGTATTACCTGTTGTATATAACATCAACTTGGATTACGTTTTCAGTAACTAAGTACTGGATGAATAGAGCTGACATTTCTCTTAAGTTTTGTTGTTTCTTTATCATGCATGCTCTTTCCTCAAGGATTTACGCTTTAGAATTTTTTATGCCTCACAGTCAACTTTCTTGAATTATGGAATAATCTTAATAATCACTCTTAAGTAAACAGTTGTCTTTAGATTAATTGCCTGTGCCCAAGCATACTAACGCTCTTAGGATGCTAACACCAGACAGCTCCTGATGGTGAACGTATACAGACTGTACCTCATTAATAGAAGTGCTTATTGAAATGGGCAATGACTCTTACTCCAGGGGTTTATTTCTTATTATATTATGTGTATGCTTTTACATGCATACATGCTATGATGTGCCTAAGAATGATAGCAAAATGCAATTGGTTTGCATTGATGTATGTTTTATTTTATATAGGCTTCAGTCTCTTGTTTGCTTTGCTTATTATGCTATGTCACTTTATAAATATTAAAAGTGTGATTACTAAAAAAATAGTAAAGCATTTGATTGGTTCTTCTTGACTGATTATACTATGTAAGTATTTTTGAGGTGTAGTCCATAGCACAGACTTTGCAAATAACCTAAGGTGAACTATGGCATAGTTAAATGTGTGACAATAAAATTAATTTGGTATTGCTTCCATATTATGCTGTTGTTAAAGACATTGGCAACATATTAAATAATTCGTTGACATTCCAATGACAGTCATAACTGACAAACTATTACTGCTAGTTAACAAATTGATAAACATATTTGTTGATTTACTAACATGAATTTATTTAGATATAAAATGGTCTAGCTGTAAGTAAGAAATTGACAGCTTGATAAATATACTGAGCAGTTAATAACTGACAGGGTATTCAATTATTCTTCTGTTTTTTTGTTTATTTATGCATTTATTTATTTATTTATTTAGTTATATAATTATTTTTGCTAATGGTGGTAGAACATTGATCCCAGTGGGCTTTCTTCAGGTTTTGCCTAGGGTTCATAATGTGAAACCACCACATATTATGTCAAAATACAAAACAAAATACTTACAAGCACAGTTATATATTAAACCAGATATTACCTGGCCATATGATAACTTTACAATGTCTCAATAAAGACTTTGAAAGAGTAAAAAGTCAGTGGGCATTCAGAAGCCATATGGCTGGAACACTTGTATGTCCTTAAGGGGTCATTTGCATATCCCCAATGTACCTCCTTCAAAACAATCCAAAGTATTACGCAGTGAAAATCTTAGTTTGCCAGGGTCTTTTTGATGTTTTTCCTATTTTTTTCTGTATCACATTTTATCTAGTCTTGTTCCTTTTAATTAGTAAATAGATGCATGCAGAAAACTGAATGACATAGCTGGTAGCCTGTCAGAAGTAACAACAATTTTTTGAAAGAGTTAAAAACAACATGAGATCAGTCCTGATATACTGACAGAATTATTATTTACATTTTTCTAGCTGGCAGATAATTAATTCAATAGAAGAGTAATACCACATTTTAGCCAAATTGGTGACATCACAATCTGCAAATAGTTTGACAGAGAATTAAGAGACTGACAAAGAGTTGATACACTTTAATGAAACAGAACATGGGACAGCAAATGGTCGGTCTTACCAGTTGACCAAAGTAGGGTGCAGCAGGGCCAAATGTGTACTATCTTTTATGATAGAAAGTCCAGCTCATAACGAATTACATTTTCTTCCAACCACATTAAATGTTACATGTATTCTTAACAGTCTTTGTTGCTCTTACTCATGTAAGACATCCGAATATGGTAAAATTAGTCCAATATTTATAGACCCATGCACTGAACATCAGTATGAGCTTAAGTTGTCCATGGAAATATATATGACAAAAGTTTAGTGACATCACAGATTGGAAAATGTGTGGTCAGTAGCTTTTGATGTCTCTCCTGCTTGGCATTGTTGTTTTGCTTTCCTCTCTGGTGCTTCTTATGCTATTTTTAAAATTGTTTATGTGTGAATATAGCCAAAAGAAGGTCTCTTTGTAAGTCTAGATAAATTATTAAAAAATATACACATGCAACGGATAAATGTCACCACAGGGTATGCCATTTTCATAAGGGTTACAGAAAAATAAGTGCATTGCTTGACAAAAGTAGAGCGACTATGGCTTGGATAAGCACTGTTTGATATATGCGCCTGAAACAGAAATTACATACAATCTATTATACATTTTATATGAGACATTAGCACATCAGAAGCAATTTAATTAAAATATTTTTTTAAAAAAATATGGCTGTATCACAAGCTAATATCTTAGCAGTGACTTGGCATCGACGCTAATGGAAAATCAAAACTGAAGTATGTAGTTGGCAGGCAAAAACCTTTAAACTGATGAATTTAGGTAAATGATATTGAAGAGCTTATGGCATTTTTCTTCATTTCCTAAGCAACATAATTGACAAGATAATATTTATAGGAGCTAAAGAAACAAAGCTAGAACATTTATATAGCTTAAGTGCTATCATGTTTTTTTTAGTGTGACTTGGTTAGTAAAATTACGGAGGCAGATAAAATGACAACTGTGACAGGAAGCTCCATATTCAAGTCTACGTTGCCTTATACACAAAATACACTGATAATTTAATAAATGTTTTGCAGAAATAAATGTTTAATAAAATATTTAAGATAGTTTCAGTCCATTACAGCAAGTGCATTCAATTTGTTTTAATGTCATATTAGATGCAGCATGTGGTCAACAGGTCTTAAATATAATACAAGATGAAAAGTTTCAGATTAATATGCTCAGAAAAGTAATATTTAAAAGACATGCATCTGTACAGAAACACAGTTATATGTGGGCACAGGAAGAAATGTATAGATTACATTTATTTACCTTGTGGGCTGAGATTTTTCTCTGCCAGGTTCTCATAGAAGTGCCAGTATTACAACACAGTCTATAACATCTTAGGAGACCATGTAGTGCTGAGGTATTGAAATGTATAAATACAGTGATATTATAAATGCACACATGGGTCTTTGCCTCTTTTATTATATAGATTATTAAAAAGTCAAATAGAGTTTGTTTATAGGCTAACTACGTAAGCTGACCAAAAAGATGTTATGAATTTGACTTGACTTAACATGGGTCTAAGTTAAAGCAAATAGACTCATGAGCACCATAAGGGGCACATTTGTGCAAACATACATAGCCCTCAGCAGGGCATTTGACATGGAACCATAAAATGATTTGCAAGCAAATTAAATTGTCTTGGAGTGGGACCTAGGCTGGTAACATAAATAAAACACCGGCTAGAAAGTAAGACACAAGAGGTAGAAATAAATGGAGTGCATTCCAGTAATGAAAAAAATGATTAAGCAGATGGGTCACTCCTGTAGCCAGCACATGGGCCAGCCCTTTTGTATAAACACTTTGTACAAGACCTGAAAGGAAATAAAAACATTGCTGAAGACAGAAAAATATGTCAACATGGTTGATGTACAAAAAGGTGAAGAAAGGATGAAAACACACTTGAAGAAAGTTTAAAACATGGCACAGTGAAGTTAGTACAGAAAGGATAATGATGTGTGTGGAAAGCAAAGTATAAGGACAAGTACAAATCAAGAGAGGAAAAATAGCAACAATGTAAGTGCAAGAGGGTCTAGGGCAGGCAGATCTTACAGCAAAAAGGTAAGAAAACAGTGTGAAACAAAGTAAAGCAAAATTGTTGGGATACTGAGATGCAGAGGAAGAGATATTATGTTGCTCCTTGGTTCATAGGTAAATACTAGAATAGCTGCCCTTGCAGGTCATTTTAAATCTAGCCAATTTCCCTTCAAGGGTGAGAATCAAATCCGGTACCTTCTATCTATGAGGTCAATCCCCAACTTTTGCATTGAGAGATGAAGCCCTGTATATGACCCAGGCATCCATGGGTGGAGTTATGGCCCCTGCACTGAAGGAACTGACAAGGAGACAGAGGTGAAAGGACTATGCCCACTAACCTCCCAAAGGAAGGAGGGATCAGGAACATGCCAGCAAGGTGTGCAACTATCATGCTGCTGGCAATGATGCCACAGATCGTGGTAATGCAAGAAGTTGATGTGTCACCATGGTGGTGATTTGGGGACTAGACACATTGTGTCCTACTGCACATCTCAAGAGAATAGGTCCCGCAGAAGGGCACATCACCACAGAAATGGGGACATTTGCCTCACTATGTCCCGTGTAAACATGCACATAGCCAGCCTGGAACCAGCACATAAGGGTTTATGGCCTTAAAAATAAAATCCCATCTATCCAACTAATGACGACTCTTCCCCAGATGGCCCAACCCTTGTCTCTGGTAGTCAACAGGGAATGAACAGAAAATAGAATAAATGAAAGGGGAGAAGTGATGCTCATTGAAGAACAGAAAAGGAAAAAAACTGAAGAGGCATCAATGCCAGAATGGAAGCAGAACCATACATAAGCCTCAAATATTGCTTGAGGAACTCCATACGATTATCTGCTGTCACCCTTTATATTTACATTTATGTTAGAATAATCCCATATTTATAAATTATGCAACAGATAGAAAAATCTTATGAAAGCAGCACTTGCACATGTTCACATAATTAATAACTAGATGTCATGATAAGACTGTAATATACTTGTTACTAAACTGTGTTACAATATAGTGTTTACATTTCTTTGAATTTGCCAGGGTAATTAACATAAGCTACAGAAACAAGTCTACTTCAGCTGTTAATGTGAAACTTGCGACTGATGACTTCTGTGTAACTGGTGAATCCACAGATGAACTGTGGGCATGCCTACCCATAATTCCTCCTCCAACAGAAGACATTTTCATTGTAAGTATTAAAATAAATTTGTGGAGAAACCACTGTCAGGTGTCACTAGAACTCTAAGATTCCTCAGAAACCTGGTTGAAAATACTGCTCTAGAGAAAGTTGAGAAATACCTATCTAGGTTACTGTGTGAATTTTGGGGTAACTCACCTTTGCAAGGACACAGACAGCAAAGAAACAGTTCAGAGGAGGGCAGCACCACCTAGCAAAAGTATTATTAAAAAAAAATATGTGTATTCCTAAACAAAGGCAAAGGAATAGGACAGAAACTTGTCTCTGTGTGGGATCTAGTGGGTGCCATTAAAAAACAGATGTAACAATATATAAGATGAAGAAGAAGACAGCATCATAACTGAGTTAGAATGTAGGTAGCTCAGATGCGATACAAAGAAGTGCGCAGCCACTGAAATTATTTTAGAGATATAAGAAAACATTGTTTTTTCACACAAAGAGATGTGAATAAATGGAAAAGCCTTCCAGATGAGAGGTTATTGTTTAAAAAAAGGAAAAAATAATTCAGTAATTCATGACACTGACCTTAATGCATGCTCTTCATAAGTGTGGAACAATGTGCTACTAGTTATGTACCTATTTATTCATTTATTGACCACATAAGTGATCATCCTAGACCCTTTTCATCCATCAATCCACAATGGCAAATACGCAGTCAAGGCTGTATAGAAATAAATTGGAGAGAAGTTTAACATATATGCTAAAGAAATGTCTACATGTGTAAAACATTTGCACTACAAACATTTCCAAAAGTGTAAAGGAATAGTTACCTAATAAGGAAAACGTATTAAAAATCAGTCAACTCAAGTGTCAGTGTATATTCCGCTAAGCAGAAAAGTTAAAGGTAGTTGAAAAAGAGAAGTTGTTGGGCTATGCAAAAAGAATGCAGAAACAGGAAACAGAAGTAAGCAAGGTAATATGACCAGGTGAGAGGAACAATGGAGAGGCAAGACTAAGTGTGAAAGGAAGCTAGAGATTTAGAAGCATACAATGGTCTGTATGCAGATACCTACCAAGGTGAGCAAAATTGATGAAGCTAGAATGGATTCCTGGAGAAAGAACAAAACAAAGCCAAACATGATAAGTGTGTTAGGTAGGAGATCTAAGAACAGCACACACATGTAGCTAGGAGAATGAAATAAAACTGACTGAAAGTGGTGACTTCCAGGTGATAGTGGCTGTTTTGTTATTCTAACCATAGCTTAGGGCCAAGCACAAAAAAAATACTTTTTTTTCCAAAGGACTGCTTGTGAGACGTAGGTTAGATGAGTATCAAGACAATGAACTGTTAATGAGTTTCATCCTGTAGATACCCTCTGCCTTTGTTTGTCTATTGTGCGACTCTGAGCAAGAAGTGTTCCCTCTTCACCTCTGAAAAGTCATAGTTGTGATTAGCAGGTTTTACCCAGTTAAGAGATGAATAATAAAACAGTAATTGAGAGACAACACTGGGAGCATTGGGGAAGAGTAAAGAATGCTGTAGCTGAGTACTAAAAGGGAACCAGTGAAACAACTATTAAATGAGCCAACAGTCTATGTGCAGCAGAGTTTTCTGCCCTGAATGTTATGATGCTCTATCTGATCCTTCTGAAAGTGAAGCAGTGATATATTGTCCTGATTATTAAGTATACAGATCTGCAGTGCCTATTCATCAGAGTCCGAAGCCTGCTATCACTGGTTGCTTAAAGTTGTCATCAAAGTGAGGGCACACACAAACTGAGGGATTACTAAAGATCTGGTCAAACAAACTAAAACATGAAATGTAAGCTTGCTACTGTGTTTGCAAATTTTAATTCTGACTGGAAAAGAGGACATTAACATGTCTAAAGGATGAGACAACTGTATCCAGCCATAGGCCCTGATATGTGAAAGATTTATGTGTCTCAATGATATAATAGTTAGTGGGAGGGGATTTGTAGATATCTAAGGGTTGTACCAAAAAAACATCTCTTTGATTTTTGCCAAAAATTAGCAATTAATATCATAGTGAAATATTACTTAATATCTATTTATTAATATATTTATTATTTATATGTTAACAAGATAGATGAACTTTTCCCTTGGTCCTTTTCAGACATAACCTGTACCAAAAAGTGAAATTCAAATAGAAACCTTATCATTTTTAAGATAGGGATACAAGAAAAAAACAGCAAACATATAGCACTGCAAGATGGTAAACGAGCACATACAGATTTTAAGATGCAGTACCTTTTTTCTGTCCATATTTCCAAGAAAGGTGCAATATTCAAGTAAAGTGCATTTAAAACATTTCAAATATTTCAAACCAGGTTACAATTTATGAATATTATGTGTTAAGAAAGAATGTGATTAGTAACATAATATAGTAATAATGTTTAGTACTCATTCACTAAAATGGGCATCACTGACTAAAGAACATGTGCCTTTTGGAGTTTGGGAGAGGTAGTGAAAGGGCCTGCTTTAAAACAGTAGATTGTATTTTATTTATTTATTTTTTTATTAGGGGCGCTATTCACTATAATATTTTTCTTTAGAATATCAAAGAAATCCCTGATAACTAACTTCTAAACATTTTCTATATGGTGGATTTGAAAAGAAAAGTGATTGCAATGGCAAAAGTTTTTATGAATTTTTATAAAAGTATTTGACAGATCTGTTTTCTATACTTTGGGGAATGTAAAATAGAAATAGGATAACACATTTGTGGCTAGGAAGGAGTCACCACTTCAGACACAGGCACTACAGATGCTACCATCCTGTCAAGAAGTTAACCTAATGTGAGGAAAAGGCTGTTTGAAGTATGATTTCACAGTCCTTGACACTGAATATATCATCAGTTAGAAAACTTATGTCATGTTTGGTCACCACTGGATCACTGGTGCAATTTCTATGAACTTTTGAGATTTTGGCTAATGACAATGACTTTACAACCAACATCTTTGAACTTTCAGTGTAACTTCTTAGAAAAATAAAACCCCCTAGATTCAACATATTGAGCCAGTCTCACTACTGTGAATGTCCTTGGGTACAAGCAAAGCAACAGTGAAGTCAATGTACTATGTTTCTTCCTGACAGAGGACAGGAAGCCATTAAGGTACTTTAACACATGTTATTTCAAAGAAGAAGAAGAAACAAACTTGCAGTATTATAAGTTAATTACAGGCATACTGCAAACCAAGGAAGAATCTGCCTTATTTGAAATACTACTCAGAAGAAATTAACAGGTCCAGGAGACTGGGGATGATTATTCTCATTGAAGTGAAATACACAACTGAAGACTGAGACTCTATCAAATTGCATGAATCAATAATAAAGACATAGTATCTAGCATCATAAATGATCACTTAAAGCACAAACTATTAAGATAAGCTAATTTAGCATCTGAAAAAGGCATAGATTAGTGTAATACAACCTAAATGTCAAATGTGCAGTTCAAAGAATCACAAGAATTTGGAAGTCAGTATAACTGAGACTGTGCATGGAAATCAAAGTCTAGAAACGGTAAAAAAATAAAAATGAAAGTGCAGGAAAATGTATGGTAAACAGGACTGTGTCTAGTAATAAATAAGCAGGCAAAATCCATCTGCTCTGCTGCTCCTCAGTTTACAGATCCATGAGAGACCAACTCACCAAGCACAATTTGATGAAGTTAAACTCCCTGATCATTGTTTTCTATATAAATCATTCCTATCATGGTTTGTAAGTCCACACCAGTAATATTTTTTTTCTTTTAAGTTGTTTCTTCTTTCTTCACATTTGTGTGACCCTGGAGTTGGTGTATACTTGCATATACACTCACACACACACACACACACACACACACACACACACACACACACACATATCTATATATCTATATATATATATATATATATATATATATTTGCTGGGGGCTTCCCTCCACATCTGTGGTGCAGGGTGCATGCTCCCTGCAAAAAATACTTCAATTTAAAGATGCAAGATGGTTGTACATCAAGTAGCAAATTCCTAAATCGCCAGTAAAAGTTATTAACTTGGTTAAAAGTCAGTTACTGGCTAGTATGTACTCTGACTGAATGCAAGCAAAATAGAAATTTGTAGAAAGTACGCAAAAATCATCTTAAAGTGAAAATAAAATGTTCAAATGAAACAAGTCTGGAAAAAAATAGAAGGCATTTTAAGCAGCTATTCAGATGAGCTAAAATTGAGAAAGCAGAGGATAAAATAAAGGAAAGACTGGCTGAACAGGAACGTGCTCAAGGAGATCTGTTTAACAAAATAGTAACATTAGATGACACAGCATACAGGGGAAACCTGACACATCATGTGCATGCTCCAAATCTGGCCATAAAATGCAACCAAGAACTATTTTGGGAAAGATGCCATCATACCATTAGAAAGAGTTGCTTTTAACAAAGCTGTGGTAGAATGAGAATGTATTAAAATTTTGGGACACCAGACTGCTTGTAGAAAATGATTATTCCATGTGAACCATGTGGAAAAGAATCAAGTTTATCACAGCAAATAGGGATGTCAAGAGGCAGGTATAATATTCAGGTTGCTATATGCAGCTATCCAGAATCTTCTTCTTGGAGAATCAAATATATTTTTGAATGTAGAGCAGGCTAAGAAGAAGTAAAAAAAGCTTTACCAATAAACAGTGAGCTAGAAAGCTGAATGGGACTCTGCTTCTCAATTTTCTGACAATAACAGAGCCTATTGAGAGACTTTAACAGTGAAATATGTTCTAGTGTTCCAAAGGACAGTGCTTGAGCAAAATAAAAAAGCCCAGAAAGTGAATAGAATAATCGGGAGTACCTTGGACTGGTGTTGTGAGAGCAAAACAATCAAATAGAAGACCAGCAAAAATGTGAACCTAGTGAATACATAGGAGAACTGAATAGTATCAATCACATTAGATGTAGTTTACACACATGAACTGTAGCTGTAGAAAAAAATGGCTAAAATAACTGGAAGCTTGTTCACTGCATTAAATTAGTGGAAGAACAGCAAATAATACATCCAGCTGTTATGTCATTAATGTTTAGAAGGACACTGAAGAGACTAAAGAAATACCTGTAGGTAAAGCAGTTTTTGTTCTTATTAATATTTATATAAAATGTGTATGCTATATTATAAAGCAGTTCTGTAGATATGTTTAAATGTGATCAGTTTGAACTGGATGAACTTTTATCAGTGGCTGTTCTATATGCCAGTGATATTAAAGTAAAGAAGTACTTCTTCTATTGTACTCAGGCTTTACACTATAATAAAATGAGAAAGTCTGGAAAGAAGCAAATTAATATAATGTTGCAATCTTCAGCTGCTGTGCAAACATAAATGTGTACTGATCATATTAAATGTAAAACAAAAAGCTAATAATTCCTCTCTTGTTATATAGGTGGATGTCTAATGTCCACAGTCTAAACTAAATATTTTTTATTTAAATAGGCTTGAAAAGCAAGAAAAACTTATCAAAAGCATGCAAACTGCAGTTTTTCTTGCATTTGCAAAGTTACTAGCTCTTTTTTTTTTCATTAACAAATGCTTTTAGTTGGAGACAACGAGGACACAGGTATAAACATATAATGATGAAAGGTCTAAACATTGAGTTCTTTAAGTGAAATATACAATGTCCAATATAATTTACTTTTAAAGGAACATTGGCAAGCAGTTCAGTGAAAATAAATGAAGGTAAAAACTGTGAATTTGAACAGTTATACAAGTAATTGTCTCCCTGGCAGCCTTTGTTTATTAATACATTAAGTATAACAGTGATAGCGTGGAGTTTAGTTTATTTAAGAGTAGAATGTGCACTTTTTCTTTAGGCTAAAAGTTAATATTTACTGAAAGTATACAAGTTGTTTTTCATATCTCAGAGGAGAACAGACTTAAAATGAAAACAGATGGTAGTCTGTGTAGGTAGGAACACAGCCTCTAACATATACTTTAGAATGGTTAACCTTAAGTTAGAATAGATAATGTCTGCAAGTGCAACCAATGATTTGTTGTGACTGATCCTACTTGGATGGGAAACTTTTTTTGGAAATTATATTTAGTTTAATGTGTTTGTTCTGAGTCACAATGGGCTGGGATTTAAATGTATTTAGTTCTTGTTTTTATTTTGTTTCTTGAATGTTTTTATTGAAGCAAAATGTTTAGAAAAAATGTGACATGAATTTAAACCAAGATGAGAAGAAGCAACTATATGCAAGATCAGCCTGTCATAAATTAGTGTACATATGTAAGTTGCAAGTATGAAGTAGATTTTCAAAAGAACTGTCATGTATAGTATGTGGGAATATCAGCTTTTTATCAGAATGTCTGATTTGTCAATATTAACATGGAATATAAGTGACCTTTAATGGATATAAAATACAGAGAATATTGAAATATTTTAAGAAGTGTAGGGCACAAACTACAATATTACATGAGATGTATTTGGATAGAAATGAGCACATGAATCTGACAAAGAAAGCATTTCAGGATGGACATTCAGCAGACGATCAGGGACAAAAAATTGAGTAATAATACTGATTACAATATATATATATATATATATATATATATATATATATATATATATATATATATATATATATATTAGAAAAGGAAAACAAAATAATAATGGTTGATTGGTGGTAGTAAGGAATTATTGGCAGAGGAGATGATTATACTGGCATGTAAAATCTATTATGGAGCTTAGAAGAATTTTGAGAAAAATAATAAGTTTTTGGTAGGGAACATTATTTACTGATGGGGACTGGAACCTGATCTGCAATAGTAAAAATTCAAAAGGGAAAATATAATGAAAGAGTATAGATTTCTGAAGAAGTATATGAAAATATTTGGTATTGGTATAGAGGATGTGAATTCAGTCACAGGAATTCACACAGAATTAACCTATTATTCCCCAAGTTACAAAAATTGGCTAGACTGGAAAGAAATTATATTTCTCAGTAGCATACATATTTAATGGAAATCTCTGAGATCCATTCAGGAACTATATCAGATCATGCAGCAATAAAAACTAAGGCAAATATGCAGGATGATGATGTAAACATAAGACACTGGAGCTATCCTACTTATTTATTAAAAATATGGGAATTTAAGGAAAGTATAATTCATATGATTTTGGAATTGTTATTCAAGTTAAAAATAACTTCAGAAGGGTGAAATAGTGAGAGAGATAAGATGAAAAGCAGAGTTTAAAAACATGGTAAAAATAAGAGAGAAGGAGATATGGAAATTAGTAATTATTTAGAAGTCCTGACAAAGGCTGAAGTATTGCACAATGAGGGGAATCACACAGAACAGTAAGAGATGGAATGTTAAAGGGAAAATAAGGAAGTATTTGACTAATATGCATGAGTTTAGAAACATTCCTGTTAAGCAACCAATTTTGATAACATCTCTAGGGTGCAAAAACTTTTAGAACAATACCTTCGGCAAAACAAAGTAGAAAGAGCTATAGTCAAATTTAAGAAACCAATGACAATAAAACAGAACCTGAGATCTTACAGATGTGTTAGAAGTATTTAGAAATTTTAAACTATAAAATTCACAGCACTGTTAAACTTGTAAAAATAATAAAAAGTAGTTGGTTCCAAAACAGCACACCACCATCTGTGAATTAAATATTTAATAACACACAGTATTTAGCGCTTTCATCTCATATCAAGTGAGACTTCATCAGAATACATTCATACAAAAGCCAAAAGCATTTAAATAACCTTGTCAGTTAAAAATGCAGGTAACATGACAACAGTAATCAATATTTAAAGACACCATTACAAAAATCACATTTCTTCATAAAATTATTACATTTCTTTTACTAAAAAATAAAATTACCATATAATATGTATACATCATAATATTACCAGCATAAATGTATATCCCACTAAATCTACTCTGATATAAAATACATTATATTTGACTAGCTCTTTCATGTAGTAAGGGTGCAATGGATATAAAATCATTTAAGCCTGGTGGCAGCATAGCAGCAAACTTATACTGCCATTCAGTTTCCTTCTTTTTCAGCCTATTTTTCCAGTCACCCCCTCTTGGTTGTATTTTAACTATTTCTAGAATACCAAACATTAATTTATCAACATTTTGGCAAACTTGAACATGTCTATATAGAACATTATAAACTTTTTTTTTTATTTTTGCTATCATTTAGATGCTGATATATCCTGTTCTTCAAATGACGTTCTGTTTTGCCTACATAAAAATGTTGGCATGATGAACATATTGCCAAAAATACTATTCTACAAAAAATTCCCTTTCTGGAATAGCACCTGACTACACAGTTTATTATTCAAGGAAATTGTTTTTTCTTTATTAATATATGGGCATTGACTACACATTCCACAAGGGTGTGTACCTACAGATGTCATATATATGGGATCTACCTTATTCTCAAATAACTGTTTAAAATTAGGTTCTGTACTATTTACAAATCTTGGTGTACTACCCACTCTGTTTAGAATGTCATGGTTTATCCCAAAGATATTCCAGTTAGCTCTAAATGCTCCCTTAATTTCATCAGAAAGATGGTTATATTATAGCATGCAAGACTTTTTATATGTAACCTCCTTTTTATGACCAGAATTCATAGCCTTACTAGTGACCAATCCTTCACCCAATAATGGTTTATATACAACACCCCACTTTGCATAGACCTCATCCAAAACTTCTTTTATTAGGGCCTGGGTGTACCCTCTTACCTGGAACATGTATGATATTTTATCAAACTCTGCTTTCACATCTTCCAAGTGTGAAGTCATATGGGCTATTCTAACAGCTTGCCCTTTAATGATACTTTTTTTTGGTGCTAACGGATGATTACTTTGGAAGTTCAAATATCCATTACAGAAAGTATCCTTCCTATAAATCACTGATCTAAATCCACTTTTGTCATGAGAAATATATGTATCCAAATAATTAATTCCTTTTCTATTATAATTATAAGTAAATTCAAGGAAATCTGCGGTTTAGTTCATATATGCCATAAACTTCTTTATTTCTTCCTCTGGCCCATCCCACAGGATAAAAATATCATCCAAAAAATCTTGCATAACTTTTTATCCTATGCCAGAAAGGGCCATCTATCACATACTTGGTCTCACATCCCAGAAGAACTGGGTTTGCATATATGGGGGCACACACCACCCCCATAGCTACACCCCTGATTTTTTGGTAATATTCTCCTTCAAAATAAAGGAAAATTTTTTCAAGTATTAAATTCGTAATCTCACTTATCATAGTAACTTGTTCATGTGTAAGATCTGAAAAACCAAACAATGTTTCCTCGAATAAAGTACTATCCTCCTCTTTAGGTATAACAGTGAAGAGGTCTTTTACATCAACTGTTAAAAAATTAAATTCTTATTCCATAATTCTTGTTTCAAAAGCCCCAAGAACTTCCAGGAATCATTCACAAGATGTACTTTACGCATAATATCTTGCACTGAAGTATCCACAAATACTGCCAGTGGGTGGGTTTTTGAACCATTGGCTGCTACTATAAGTCTAAAAGGTGGCATTAATAAATTTTTATGGATCTTGGGAATCCTGAAAAAAATGGGAATAACTGGATCTTTTTTATGTAAAAAATTGTATAACTCAGGGGGTCTATTCTCTTATCTATTAAATATTCCTCCAAATATGAATCTATACATGTATATGATATATTTATCTGATTTTTGGACAGACTTACATAAGTGGATGCTTCAAATAAAAGATTTTGCATTACATTAGAGTAGTCCATTGATTTATATAAGACTATACCCCCACCCTTATCTGTGGTCATTATGCAAAGAGATTTATCTTTCCTTAAACCTAATAATAAATCATGTTCTTGTTTAGTAAGATTCCAAGGAATATTCCTTTTATTCGCATGTATATCATATATATCTTCCAGCACCAGTTTTTCATAAGTATCCAACAATGGGTGTAGTGGAGGATTATATACACTATTTTTCTTACACATTACACTATTAACACTATCTGTTCTTAATAAATTTTCCATGGGTGTTGATGTCAAAACATCATCTTGTTCAGTGAAAAGAATATCAAGGTTGAGTTTCCTAACATAAAATTTCAATGCAAAAATGCTATCCAATAAATTACCTTTCCTTTCTGGGACAAATTTCACCCCTTTTGACAAAAGGCTAAAATACTCTTCAGTAATAAGTCTGTCTGTATAATTGTAGATAGTAAACCCTTCTCTTCTGTATACTGTCTCATGCAGTTCATCTGAACCTATTAATTGCCCCCCCTCCCGGTATTTGTTTTTCCTCTGGGGTTGGGGGTAATAGGACCTGTTGTATTCTCCCTTGTCGGTGTATCTGTGTGCCAGTCTTTCTGTGCACCTCATCCCTTGAAAATCCTGCTGTGATTCTATTCCTTCCAAGATGTCCCTGTAATTTCTCACTACTTCATTGTAGCTAATCACCTTCCCATTACCATTACTATACATCTCATTACTCTTCATAAAAAGTTTTTTCTGTGGGATATACTTGCTTATTCCTATATTTTTTATAGCTCTTTCTAACTGCCTTTGTTTTTTGTAAAAAATATTATTACTTCTTCTTTCTACCTTATCTAAAATTTTAAAATACAACTCATTCTTCTTCTTTTGGCTTTTCCCAGTTAGGGTTCACCACAGCGGATCACCTGTCCGCTCATGATTGGCAGTGGAGTTTTACGGTGTCGAGTTGCCAACCCGGCACCCAACCTTCCACAGAAGGCACACACATGCACACACTCACACCTAGGGCCAGTTTAGAGTGTCCAGTCCACCTACTGCATGTCTTTGGGATGTGGGAGGAAACCGGAGCACCCAGAGGAAACCCACGTGACCACAGGGAGGACATGCAGACTCCACACAGAAGGCGCCTCAGCTGAGAATCAAACTGGAGAACCTCTTGCTGTGAGGCGGCAAAGCTAACCGCTGCACCACTGTCGCCGCCCTTAAATACAACTCATTGTACTGTGAAAATAATAAATCTTCCCTTATTTTAACATCCAACAAATCAACTTCTTTTGTTACGTCTAACCTCTGTTTTTCCCATGTCATCAAATAACATTGTAAAATCATTCACAATACTTTCATCGTATATTATACCAAAAGGAAATTTAAACAAAAGTAAACCTTGTGGCACCACATTGAGTTGTATACATTGTTTAAAATAAGCAATTTCCACTTTAGTAGACTTTAATTTAAATAACCTTTTCTCAAAGAAATATATCAGTTCCTTCAAGGAACAAAAACTGCCATTTTCATTAGCTTTGGTACTTCTCAATTGTTCATGTATCACGGTTTCATTTGAAGCACCAAAATCAAACTGTTTTGATTTTAAATCAACAAAACACTGTTCAAAAAGTTCTCCTATATGTCCATTAACATGCCCCCTAACTCTCTCACTCATTTGGGCTGTATTGTAGTTAAACGGACATGTTTGTTGTGCAAAACTTGATTATTACAAGAGAAAACAGTTTGCGAGTTAAACGACGCCTGTGTAAGGCATAAATTAGAGTTAGAAGTCACAGTACCTGTATTGCGAGTCGCCTGACTGCATGGAATTGAAAAACTGTTGTCATTTTGTTCCAAGACAAAATCTCCTCCATGCTGTACATTACAGAGTTCCTTGGTGCTGTGCTACCCCTCAGATGACATTGCAGTTTCCTGCAGAGGCATAGTACCGCCATCTTGTCTGGCTGAGCCTATCAGGCCGCTCTCACCTTGGCTGCCATTGGAAGCTCCATAGGACCCCTGTGTCACTCATACCAGTTGTACTGGATCACCATTCATTAAATTTAACTGCATGGAAGCATTCTCAGTGGAAATAGTTGGTATATTAACATTTTCTTTCTGGGAAAACAGTTCTATGATTCTGCTATGTTTCCACCAGGCTTAAATGATTTTATATCTATTGCACCCTTACTACATGAAAAGGCTAGTCAAATATAATGTATTTTATATCAGAGTAGATTTAGCGGGATATACATTTATGCTGTTAATATTATGATGTATACATATTATATGGTCATTTTATTTGTTAGTAAAAGAAAGGTAATAATTTTAGGAAGAAATGTGATTTTTGTAATGGTGTCTATAAATATTGATTACTGTTGTCATATGACTTGTATTTTTAACCGACAAGGTTATTTAAATGCTTTTGGCTTTTGTATGACTGTATTCTGATGAAGTCTCACTTGATATGAGATGAAAGCGCTAAATACTGTGTGTTATTATTAAATATTTAATTTGCAGCTGGTGGTATGCTGTTTTGGAACCAACTATTTAGAAATCTTATGAAATGTGTACAAATCAGAGAAAATGACACACCAAGAAAAGGCACAAAGGGAAATAGTCATGGGAAATGTAATTAGACCTGTGTTAGATGAGTTTCAATAATTAGTAGCTAATATAGGAAGACTCAAGATAAAAATGATGTAAACTAATCAATATGGACATCTCCAAGAACAGAGAGTATTCCTGTGGAAATTTAAAAGTTTGGAGGGAAGAAAGTGATAAAAAATGGGAAGGTTTGTTTAACAATATTTGAAAAGGAAGGCAGTACCAGCATCTTAATATATAAAGTGGTGGTGGCTGTTTTGCCCAAAAGGTTAAAGACCCTTCAGATCTGGATACATATAAGCCTTTTTCCATTTTAAGCCATAAAGGGTTATGTCTATTCTAGCTAACAGAATGGCAAACATGTTACCAAAATGTATAGGTATATACTAGGCTGATACCCCCAGGGCCATTATAAGCCTAGCCATGCAACCCAACCCAATTGTGTCCCTATGGGCATTTATTAGGAAGGGGTATATTAGTTGTTTCTAAAGATTATGTGGGTGGTATGCTAGTTTGGGCATTGTCTGTCTCTATCAGAGACACGAGGGCCAGGCTTGGTGTGAATTTCCAATTTCCACTTCATTGGTCAAGGCTACACTTGACAAGGGTTAGGGATGGGCTATGCTACACATTGATAGAAAGCCTGTTCCAAAGCATGGGGATCCTCTGAGCCACATTTCTGCCTCATCAACATGTCTTATTTATGTCACAAGCAAAATTTAAATCTTTGGATCTAGTGGTTCTGATGCTCTTCATTTTGCAAATGTGCAAAAGGTCCATCAGAGTTGGATCTGAGGATACCTTGTATGTCAGGCATAGATCATCTCTCAGTAACCTGTAGGAGACAAGTATAGAGAGAGTGTTATGGTGATCTAACTAGGACAACGTGTTTATACCCTGGATTCTTCTGGTAAAGAACCTTTGTGGGCATTCCAACTGTTGGACATGTCTGGTCAGGTACATGCCAAAGGGGGCATTATACTCAGTGATGGCTATGGGCTGAATAAAGTGACATTATGACTTCTTTGGACCTGGATGCCATACCCCTGCTTATAAGCTGGATGACATAAAATGAGTTTTGCACTACCTTGGCCATATGTTGGTCAAAGACCAGATTACCGTCTACATATGTTCCCAGATCCCTGACTATTGATGGAGTAATTAGCCTGGGTGGTAGTTTTCACAAAAGGCACTGTAACACATTTCTTGGCATTGAGTTTTAATTCAGGACTTTGGTACCAGTCATTTGTCTGTTAGACCCTCTTGCAAGATGTTTGTGTCATGGGGAAAACCTATGATAGCTCCCAATTTGCAGTCATTCCGTGAATCTGGTCAGCCAAAGACCCTCAACATTAACCTTTACCACCAAAAAGTAGATGCCAAATAGGAGTAGTCCCAGCACAGAGCCCTGATGTACCCTGCTGGTGAATGGTCTCTTATTAAAGGTGGTCTTACTAATCCTGTCTTCTTTTGTCCCTGTCTGTGAGCCAGCTGAAAGTTATGTAGGGGTTTATGCCAAGTTCGATGAGTTTGTCAACTATACCTGAGTGGGGTATTGCATTGAATGCCTTAGCCAGGTCCAAGTATGTGGTATGCACCATTTTCCCTTCACCCATTTCCTTTGCAACCTTCTCAAAGAAGTTCACAACATTTGGTATTTATGACCTTCCATTGACAAAGCCAAACAGGGTTGAGTCCAGTGTCTGAAGGTTGTCTATGTCGTCATTCATCATTTCCATGATAAGTTATTTCATGGCTTTGCATATTAGCTTAGTCAGACTAATATGCCTGTAGTTTCTTAGGTTGGTTGATGGTCCACCTTTGTGAAGTGGGATAACTGTTGCAGCCCATTCTCATGGCACAAAACTTGTTTTGAGGCTATAGTTGAAAAGTGAATCATGAGGACATGTTTCAAGCTATTTAGAAAGCATCCCAGGATATTGTCGGGGCCCACTGAGGCTGGAATTTTGGCCTTAGTGAGCACCACCAGGACCTGCTCCCTTTTAATAGCTGGGGGGGTATGCTAGTAGGTATTTAATAGGGGTTGAAGTCTGAATTTGTCAACCAGAAAATTCACAATGTCACTCTGCACAGTGGAGGTGGCACCATTGACCACGAGTTTGGCACACTGATGTGTGATGCTTTTGAAATTTCAGACATAGCTGGAGAAAGCCTTGTGGTTGTCTTTAACCTGTAAGTCTATCTTGACCTCATAACTGGCCTTGTTGGACTTAATTATTCTTCTTAATTTCCTGTTTAGTTTAATTAGAGAGCTCCTATCATTATGGGAGTTACTCTTGCTGATTTTAGTCATGTTTTTTCCTTTTATTATATACCCTATTAAGGTTAGGATTCCAACAGTATGGGCTTGTTTCTTTAGTTTGTTTTTGGGCTTACTTACAGTAGATACAGCAGCCTGTATACAGCCATTTACATGGCTGTCCAGGGACTCTGTGAAAAATTCCAGATAGGTTGTTATGAGCTGAGGACCGAGAGAGGCATAGAGTTTTGACAAACTATCGCTTAACAGAGTATAGTTTGCTTTAGAATAGTTTCTAACTGTTACACTGTTGGCTAGAGTTACCAAGCTGATTTTTATTTTGAAGGAGACAGCTTTGTGCTCTGACCTCACCAGTGAGGATTTGACACAGGGCTTTGCTGGTCTCCCATATTGTTGATTACCAAGTTCAGTATATCTGAACCTCTATTGCATGTGTGCATTATCTGGTAAAGAGCATTTGTGTTCAGGAATCGTTGTGCCTATGAGTGTGAGGCAGTACATGTTTTCCACTCTATAGAAGGGTAGTGAAGTCTCCCATGAATAGGATATTTGATTTAATGATTAGTATCTCCAGCAGTTCTAGATACAAGCTTTGGGATTCTAGGGACATAGAATATGATGTATATAGCCTGCTAGGACATGGTATGGAATTTTGTCTATGGTGCACATGGATAAATTCTAGGGAATCATCTTGTTTAACTAACCTAGAGTTATGCTTGCTGTTAATATAGATTGAGACTCCTCCACCTTTTGTCCCTGTCTGTGCAGCTGATGGCCTTAATGTGTGTGGAAGGCACTGAAGCCTTGCACTGCCAGAGTACTTCCTGTGTATTTAAACCATGTCTCAGTAATGGCACAGTCTATATTCTCCAGCTTGAGGAGACCTTGTAGGATGTGGCATTTCTTGTTTAACCTCCTAGCACTGAGCAGCAACATATTTAGGTTTCTTTTGCTTTTATTTGTTATGTCGGTAGGTTTGTCAGTTTGGCATTGCCTAAAAAAGCTCTAAGGGGTGGATAAAGTTTTAACCAATATGCGGAAGCCTAGGGGAGACAGGTGCAGACCATCTATTTGTAAAGCAACATAGTTTCTTAACCATGTTCTGTCATGCTGACAAATACTGAATCCCCCTGGAAAGACATCAGAAACAATGCCACAAAACCAATAATTGAAGTCAATTATAATTTGCACTCGCTGTGGCATCATCCTTGGTGAAGGTAGAATGCTGCTCAATGAAAGGCACGTACCTCCCTGAGACATGTATTCAGAGAGATCAACAATGCCTCTCTTCATATAGTTCATGGAAATACATCTCAGTTCACTAACATCCACATAGACTATGATAGAATTATAATGGTACCTCTGGTGTAGTGACTTGAAGGAGTGGGAAATGTGGCATATCCTAGCTCCAGATAAGCAAAGAACCTTTATCTTCTCCTTGTTCATTCTGATGAGTGGGGCATCTGTGCATTGTACAATAGAATCCCTTATGACAAGAGTCCTGGATAATGTATTTGCTTTCCTTATGAGCTGTGCTCTTGGGGTTCCACTGGGTGTAGGTATATGTGTGGTGTTTGGTGTTGCTTTTGGTGAGTGCTTTAGAGATTGCTGAGGATAGATGTTGCCAATTATAGGCTTAGGAGGTCTTTGAGGTTTGGGAAGATTGCTTTTTAGTGCCTCAGCATAAGTTGATCTACATGTGTGGTGATCTATGTGTGTGCTGGACACTATCTGTATGTGTTCTTGACAACCTTGTTTTGTATGTGAGATTTTTGCCTACACTGACATTGTGTATATGCATCTCTTGCATCCTGTGATTCTTTCTTCAAGGATTAAATGATTATCTGTGAACATGAGACAATTGCTACCTTGTGAGGATGCCTATATCTATCAAGCTGGCTATGCAGACATTTGGAAATTGCATATTCATGGTTTTCAGACCTGTATTTGTGTGGCTACTGTAGGTTATGGACTTGGTTATACAGAGGTCTCCTTGGTTGTCTCTGGGGTTTGGCACTAGACTAGGTTAGATTGTGCTAAGATTTGATAGTAGTGTTGTTTACTGCACTATGCTTGTCTCCATGCAATGGTTTTGTTTTAGCCACACTAAGTTACAGGTTTCAGTTCTAAGAATATTTTTAAAGATAAAATTTATTTTATGGGTGTTTGAGTCTGCAAAGGACACTGCTAAACTCTTGATGTAAACACTCTAAGGCCAACTCTAAGGGACTCTGGCTAACAAAGTTCGCAGATGACTGCAAACTGGGAGCCATTACTGAATCCCCAAATGATGTGGATATTCTACAAAAGGGCCTTACAGAAACAGATGCTTGATGCCAGAGCCATGGGCTCAAGCATAATGCCAAGAAATGTATAGTTATCCCCTTTGGGAAAAAACATGTACCCATGAATTACCACATAGGTGGCAGTACACTAAACACAGAAAGTGTGATGAGAGACTTAGGGACACAGGTGGACAATGATCTCACCTTCGATAACCACATCGCCACAACAGTCAGGAAATCCTTCTATGTGACACACCTCATCACTAACGGCTTTTCATCTAGAAAAAAGGAGGTCATTGTCCCACTGTACTCATCCCTCATGAGACCCATTACAGAGTACAATGCCCCGTTTGGTATGTACCTCACAAGACATCTGCAACAGCTGGAAAGGCCGCAGAAATAACCCACTAAAAGAATCACAGGCCTAAAGCAGATGCCCTATGCTGACAGTCTAAAAAAATTCCAGCTATACTCTGTGGCATATCGTCTACTCAGAGGTGATCTCTGCTTAACATACAAGGCCATGTCAAACCCTGAGCTGCTGGACATGCTCCACTTAAAGAAATCCCAATGTCTCAGAGCCACATGCTCCAGGGATCTAAACCTTGTCATCACAATGAACAAAGCATGCTGGAGGAATAGGTTCCTGACCCAGAGACTCCCCATACTCAGGAATAGACTGCCCATACATGTCAAGCAGAGCGCCTCCTTGGCCCTCTTCAAAAGGAACCTTGATGATTGGATGGGAGATAGGAAATTCACCCCGGGGATCACGTCAGTCACCCTGCTAGACAGGGGTCCAGGGAAGTAAATATTGTGGGAAGAAATATCCAGGGAATTGTTATGGCTAGGCTTGTATAGGCCCTAGGGCTGATAGCCTAGTAACAACCTATGAACCTATGAACCAAGATGATTGTTTGTGAGTGTAATGCTACAGCAAAACCACTTAAAGTACATTGACAAGGCAATTTCAAGTATTAGGGATGTTTAGAATGATTTAAAAGCAAAATCAACAAATAAAGTAAAAATAAAGCAGAAGCACTCTAATCAGTTAAGTGCAAAACAATAAAATAAATCTCTTATCTGCCAAGGATGGAGTAGGATTAACTAAGGACCTCCTAAGAGTGTGAGGACGGATCCAAGCAGATGAGAGCTCTGTGAAAATGATTAGGAGAGAATCTGTAGTAAGGGAGGTTTACTCAAGTGCAATATTGGTTTGCTGGATGGGCACTTAATATTATGGATGGAAAATACTTAAACATGTTATAAAACAGGCAATAGCAATAAAAGAGGTGAGGGAGCGACTTTGGAAGTCAGATCACCATAAAGAGCAGAAGCCAGAGACTCGGCTTTTTAAAACCACAAGAGAAGTTTGGGAGGGTTGGGAAAACTTCAAACTGGAGCTCATGTCCTATGGTTAGAATTTCAGAAACTTTTACCTTAATATTTCAGTGGTGGCTGAGGCAGACTCAAAGAACAGGGGAAAAGAAATTAGCAAGGTAAACACAAAATTATCTGAATGCAATTTGAAGCAGATATATAAAACTATAAAAATATTGAAACGCAAATCCTAAAGCAGAATTCATAATACTGCCAGTTCTGCAATCCCACCACAGACTAAGGCACCAGACTACTGGAATGCAACTTTACGCAGGTATATACAACTATAAAAATACTGAAGCACAAGTACTGGAGCAAAATTGACAACACTGCCATTACTACAATCCAACCAAAGACTAAGTCATCAGACTATCCAGAAATTTACCAGTAATGTAATAAATGACTAAATGAAGCTCAGATCTGGCAGTAGATGACAGTCCTGACACTTAATGTGAGTGAAGCTACAAGACCGAGGCCCCAAACTGGGTTCAAAATACAAAAAGCTACCTTTTACATGTAATTTTACATATGAAAATAGAAATACACAATAATACATAATCAATACTAAAATTTTGCAGTAATACACTATCGTCCCAAAATGGCAAAAGAAGCTACAGGACTAAGGTTTCAGAACAAACTAAAAAAAATGCAAACTGATAACTTTTTTTGCATGGACAAAAAGCAGAGAAGTATAAAAAAGTACCACCACACAGGTCAATATAAGTACAACTTAAAATATGTAAGCAGAATTTGAATAAAAGCTTTTTTTTCTTCCCTTTCAATGAAGAGCTTGTATCTCACACTATGTGGCTTTCCACACCTCTTAGAATCTTGAAAAAAAGATAGATGGGGATCAGGGTGTATGAAAGCATCACTATTGGTGAGTCTTGATGCAGACAAAGCATTTGATAAGAGTCAGCTTAATTTTATGTGTACAGTAATGGTAGCATTTGCATTCCCTGATAGAATAATAGGGTTGGTGGGGAGAATACATGAACTGTCAAAAGGCAAAGCTATGGTCAGAGTTCCTCTCTGAACTGTTTGAACAGTGAAACCAGGCAGAGGTATCCTCCATCTCTCTACTATTAGCTTCATAGTTAGAGGTGCTGGCAAAGAAAATAAGAGATTCACAAATTCAAGGATATAACTGATATGGTAATCAAGAAAAAAATAGCTTTATTTGCAGATTATATAATTTTGCACTTAATAATTCGAGAAATGGACATTTCAGTGTTGTGGAATATTTTTAGATCTTCATGTCTTTTGGGGATAAAAATACATTAAGACAAAGGGCCCTGTTTCAAAAGACTTGTCTTCAGTGTAAGCGACCATTTACACTGAGAGTAGACTGAGAGTAGGTCGTTTGGAATCTAACCCCCAGTGTAAGCCTGTTAATAGATAGGCCTTACACCAAAGTAAGTCACTTAGACTGACAGCAAGTCGTTTAGAATCAGGTCAGACTTTACTGCGAGCAATTCTTTTAAAATTTGGCCCCAAGACTTTAGGAATAAACTATTTACCCATAGACTTGATCAGCAAACCTCAAACTTATAGGAACATGATAAGATGAAGCTATGGATATGTGAGAAGAAACTAAACAAAAGGCAATACAAACATTAAGAAACTAGAAACTCTTGGTTATGAATATACATAGTAAGATACAAACAGTGAAAATTATTTTAGTTCCCTTGGTCTTGAATACAAGACAGGCATAATTTTATCACCCAGAAGAGAACTTATGGATAATTATTAATGAAGAGTTGAATAATTTTGTTTGGGGGGAGAAGGCAAGGGTTAAGCTGCTGATTCTCCCCATAGAGCAAGGATGCATAGGGTTAACTGATTTGTAACTCAAGCAGAAGTTTATACATCAAAGTGGCAAAGGATGAAGATGAAATAGGGGACCTTAGAAAGACAAATTAAAACTAGGAATTTGGATGCTTATCCTTAAGGAGAATAACAACAACCATGCAGAATATTTTAGTCATAAAATACCACAAAAGTATTCTAAAAACTAAGCTAGTATAGGAATGAGAAAGGAGATTTTTACCAATGCAGATGTCTGCAAGTAGAGGTAAAGAAAATAGGCAGGCGGTGAAATTTACTGCAGGAAATTAGCACAGGAACCAATGTATTGGGAGCAAATAACATGAGAGGAAAAGGTAAAAGAATGAGATGAGACTAATCAGAAGTTAAAACTGTAGATTAGAGACTGACGTTCCTATCAGGGACTGATGACAGAATACAGGCAAAGAGAATGCAATATTGGAGTGTTAAGTTAAGGACTGGTTCTGGTAGAGTTTGTAATTGAGTCTAGCATTGAAGCCATTGTTAAAAAATAGATAATTAGCATGGTGTATAAAATATTATACAGTAATTATATGCATCAGAGAAGGTTAAAAAAAGATTGGGCAAGGCAATTTACAAAGAAATATGTAAAGAAAGTTGTAAGACTCTCAAATAAGCAACAAAGTCCAGAAGGTTTAGGACTTCTGCATAACAGTATTTGTAGAAGTGTTTTTATACCCCCAGTAGACTTCAGTAGAGATTTCTTCAGGTAGATAGCAAATGCTAGAGGTGTGATGGGGAAGAGCGAGGTAATTAGACACAGGTTTGTTTGTGCATGCAATGAGATGGCAGATTTAAAAAATCTTCTTCAGAGTACTTTGCCAGAAATTTTAGAAGAATAAATGGTTGTGGCTAAGGAAACAATTTTTTTGAGCTGAGATATTGGATCTGAATTACCTGGACACTGTAAGGCTTTACTAAGTTTAATACAACTGGATGCCAAAAAGAGCAGTTACTAGGAAATATGAATCAATATCTATTTCCAACGTAAAGGAAGTTCTGGACATTGCAAAACAGATACAAGAGTTGAAGGTGAGATGTTTAGAAAAAGGAAGCAGAAATTTCATAGAACAATAATTGCAGAATAATGTTCAGGAGAAGGAGGAGTGAGGTTTAACTGATGGCAGGAATTCATCAGCTTATGTAATACTGGCACGAATGAAATTGTTAAAAAGAAAATGTACACGTATATTGCACAATGGTTATAACGGAAACTATTATGTTTTCTTTTCTTCTCTGCTAATATATGTAAAACCATGTTACAGCTTAAAATGTGATGATTTAATAAAAATGTTTAAAAAGAATAAAATGTGTCAATCCCCAAGAATATGTTAATTAAATTTGTTGATTTATTAATAGTTATGTTTGGTGAGTTTGTTCTAAAGGGATTTCTAACTCAATCACAATGGAAACAGCAGAAAACACACCCTGTGTAAATGCTGAGTCTATAGGCATGAAAATGCACAAAGTAGAGGTAAAAAACCTATAAATTATGTGGAAACAATAATCATTTGACCTAGTGGGTATAAAATAGAATAAAAGCACAACAGCAAAATATTAATGGTAGATTTTAGTAATAAAAACCTGAAATAGTTGTGAGTACCATAGAAGTGCAGTCTCTGCTAAAAGCAAATGCAATGCTTCCTAAAATGGCCAGAATGCATGCTACTCAGACTGTCATGGTGTTAAAATAATGAATGAGATCCAGGTGGAGTTTTGTTCGGGAACTTTCTGGATAAATGGTAAAGCATTTAAGCTTAAACTGGTCACTGGTATATAATGTAATAAAATGGTCAAGTCTGCTTCTAAAATGTTACATTGAAACTGTGAGCTTAGTAAATTGTCTTATATACTGCTGTCATATTATGGTCATAAGCTAAAGCCACTGGGTCAAGTCTGCTTTTTGTATGCAAAAATAAGGTCTACAGGATTTTGTTTTGTGCTATCATTTTCCAAACACAATTAAAGTAACCAAGTATATTGGACAGACCTGTTGTATAATGGTGGGCATGGTAAAAGGTATTCATACTGTCTTGATGATAATGGGGGCACTTTTGCAAATCTGGATGACAAAAATTATATGCGCTGTCAAAATGTGCACTGCAATGATACTACATTTGAAAAATCTCCATTGCTAAGTTGAGACCTGTATATAAGTAAGATATGATGTAATGCTATGAGAACATATGAGATAGAAGTTAGAACACTTCAGCTGGCAAGCATCTTGAATATCTGGGAAGTTCAAAGGCAAATGCAGTTCAAGGACACTGTAACATCTGGTAACAAAATTCACAGAAAACAGTATGTATTCAGAAGTGTACTGCAAAATTAACCATTTCCCTAGAGAATGCAGAAAAATATGCCTGTAATTAATGCTACACTACATGAGTAGAGGTATAAATTACAGAATACAGTAAATGGCAATGAGTGATAATGATATTCTTAAAAGATCTGGTGGTTTGTTTAAAGGCTTGTGATACCTTCAGACAGAATTTCATATAAAGATATTAGCAGTTCCCATGATTCATATTCCTTGTAGAGTGCCTATTGAGCATACATTTAAAACTAATCAAGAATTAAATAACATAGAGTCACTTGGAGGAATAGTCTAACACCCACACAGCTACAAAATTAGTCAGTAATATGATGACCTGGTTTGACAAGGCCAGCATTTGTTCTAATCCACAGATCTTAGTTGACTATTCAGTATGGTGTCTTAACTCTTGCAGGTGAAAGATGTCATTGCAACTATACCTAAGGCTGGATTATTTTCACTACTTAATACAAACCAGAGATATTGGCATATTTATCTAGATGAAGCAAGTTCCAGACTCTGAATGTTCAATATGCCTTTAGGTAGCTATAGACTTTTAAGGCTACCTTTTAGGATCTCATAAGCAGCAGAGGCATTTTAACATGCTATAGCAAGTATGACTGAGGAGTTAGGATGAGTCATTAGTATTACTGGTTACATGTCATTCTGGGGTGCTTCAAAGTAAGAACATGGCAAATGATCAAACAGGTAAACAGACCATGATCACAGTATATGAAACTCAACAAAGAAAAATGTAATATAAATATCACTTTATTGAAATTCATGATCCATTTACTAACCAAAAATGATCTATAGTCAGATGTTAGAAATGTTCATGCACTTATGAACATGCAGAAACCAGAAGTGTAGCTAGCTAGCTATCCTTCCATTGGGCGCTGTCCTCTCACATGACACACCCTTTCAAACTTTAATTTGAGAATCTCCCCCAAGCAAAACTCTTTCCTTTTAAACTGTAGCAATCTGCTTGCTATATTTGTAGCAAGCTGTTTGCTACACTTTATACCACACATGGTGCACTACAGCACTTCAGTTCTGACTGCAAATATAACAATGGTATTCATAAAGTAATACAATAATATACTCTAGACACAGAGCATTACATTTCATTTCTGACCACAAGTGATGCATTGAAGACTACATCTGTGGCTCAGTTTGTAAATGCAGTGTTTGATGGAATGTTAGTGAAGAGGGTATTGGGTTCAAATCCCTTCACAGCTGAATGGGTGCTTTTCCCTGGCAGTTGGCACAGATGGTTAGGGCTGTGGACTGTAATTTCTATGATACAGAGTTTGATTCCCTTAGCACTCAGTCCTCGTTTACCTACTAAGTGACTAGGAGCAAGTTGTTTAACCAGACAGTGCTTAGGAGTAGCTAGGAAGTTGGGCTGGTCCTCTCTGTGGTCCCTGGACTGCAAGTCTAGCAACTACCCTTAAACTGTGATTGTGCTCTTTTGATTGCACTTCCTAATATTTTGCACCTAGCAAGACTGCCACCTTCTACCCACCCTAGCTATGCTTCTGGCAGAAAGTAGTTAATACATGATTCCTGGGAGTAGAACATACTTGTTAGAGTTCATTCCAGCTAGCAAGAAAGAGTAATACTAATGATGTCACTTTGAAATCTGCTAGACCACAACACAGTGTAGTCTTGACCAACAAATCAGAAAAAGTTAGCAACCTCTGCATTGACCCTGAAATACTATGATGTAGCACTAAATACAAACATACATGTTAATGATAGCTGCAAGAGTTATGAGAAGTTTTACTACTGAAAGGTAGACCAGTTGCTTATGAGAACCATGTTTAACAACAAAATACTAGTGATCAACACTTATCTGGAGGTACAGCAGGCTTGCTCTCTCTACCTGCAAACATTCTCTCTCTCTCTCTCTCTCTCTCTCTCTCTCTCTTTTTTAAAGTTTCAAATGCTGTTCACATTTTGGAGCTTTCACTTATTTCTGATAACATTTGTGTGAAGTGATCACAAATGAGTCACTAGCTTTTCAGAGAGCCATTGCTTATGCATCAGGAATACTAAAAGATGCACAGACAGAAAAATAAATGATTGGAATACTGCTTGATTTTCAGATTATTCATGTGTGCATGTGTCAACACATTACAGTATAGCAGGATGCCAAGCCATTTAAGAACATTTTAAGACATTTTTGCACAAGGCACCTGGCTGACTATAGAAAATGTTATTGGAGTTAGATGTATGATCTTAACTGTAGTACAAGACAGAGAAGTTTGCACATTTTGCAGAAACATTTAGTAACGCATTCCTTAAAAATGTAATGAGAGTCTGCTAGAGGAAGACTTAGAGGTTACGCTGCCTCAACTAGTTGTTTCAGTAATTGAAAGTTCCTGCCAGAGATTACCTGGAGATGAAGTAATGAACCGACTCTCCAATCTGATGGCCCGGCACCTGTATAGCTGTGGACTGAAGAAGATTGAATCCCTCTTCCATCTTCAGTTTTTAGTTTATATTTTTCACTTTCTGTTTATTGAAACAGGTGTGATGTGATATTTTATTTTCAATTTTGCAGCACATTCTCAGTTGGTAGCTTGTTTGGAAACTTTGCTCCATTTTGAAGTGTTTGAAAAAGTCTAAGAAGATACAGGGAATTTTTAAAGCTTATTTTGTTTCATAAGCATCCAGAGTGTGCACAGTGTGAAGATAGGTGAAGGCTGCCAGCCTAGCTAGATAGAATGTTGTAGATAATTCTGTCATTTGTAAATATTAATATAAGCCACAGGCTTGTTCTGTTAAATGTGAAAAGACTGTATCGGATGTTGAACTGCAAAAATGTAACAACAGTACACTCTGCTGTAAGAAAGCTAAATCAAGCATTTTATGACTGTCTTTGATCTCAGGGCTCAGAGCCGAGATGTCAGGATGAAGGAATTCTGGCTATTGTTTTGAGATCAGAGTTAATTGCTAGAATTTGCATGTATAATTTCTTTTATTGCTCTGGCTTCCTGACCAGCTGCAAGATCAAAAGTGCTATTAACCTCTTAGTTTCTGTTAGCCTGGGAACCAGAAAGAAATGATGTAATCTGAAATGAATCAGTGGTACTGTGTTATTAATTTAAGGACAGAAAGAATGAGAGCACTGAGCATTTGTCTTGAGAACATCCAACTCACCAACACTCTTCCTGGTTTCTATATGTAAGTTTATTTTAGAACTGTGTTTTCTCTTAGATATAGCAAGGAACTAGGTAGATTAGATTAGTTTATTTTCTGTATTGATGTCAGAACTATTTTACTGTATTATTTTAAGTATTTCCTGTGATCTCTGAACTCTTGACTAGCACTATGTCATAAGAAGTATTGGTTTGTGTTTTTATTATTTATTATTAATGATTTTAAACCTTTCAACTGTGGCTATTTTATGTAGAGATAATTTAAGCTCTAAGAGTAGATTGCATGTAATTAGTGATATTGTACAAAGCCACTCCAAATAAGCCTTGACTGTTCAGTTGCACTTACCATTTGGATAATATTGCACAGTATAATTGGACACCCTTTTATAAGGGCCTTTTGGTAGCTGATAAATATTAGTGGGTGGTGGCAGTGATGGGTGGTGGCAGTGATTTCTACTGTATAGTCTGGGTAAAAGGGGCACAGCTGGAGAACCTGTGCCAGCCTTCCCCAGGAGTGTCTGTGTGGTTGCATATAACTCTTATCTCAAAGTGTGTGTGTGTCAGCTACTTGGGTAGGGACATGAAGCAATGGTTGAACAGAGAGGGTGTTGGAGGTTTTATCTTGCCCACTAGGCTGAGATCTGGACCCTATAGCTGTGCCAGTGGGGACTCTTATTGGGGACTTGGAGATAAAGGGAGAGACCATCCCCAGATCGACTGTGATCTCTGTGTGCTCTTAAGGGAAATTGTACTTTACTGAGTGTGTATTTATTATCCTTTCTCTATATGGATGCCCCTCACTGGTGTTAGTGGTGAGGATTGAGGATCCTTGATTGCTGGGCCAATTGTCTTGTAGTGGTGTGGGCAATGTGAATTACTGTAGCTTGTTTATACTGAGGGTGTTTTTGTACTCTAAATCACCCATGCAGTGAATACTCAGAGTTCAGATCACAATTGTTTTATTTCTTTTGTTAGCTTAGTTAGTCAGGGAGAGCAGGCAGCATGTCAGCAGAGGAGTATGGAAAGCTGACAAGGAGCCAGCTGGCTGAGATGTCCCAGGCTAGGGGACTGGTGCATGGAAACCTGACTAGGGCAGACATGATTGCAGCTTTGGTCACACCTGCATCAGAAAACAGCAACCAGGAGGATGATCAGACTGGCAGTGTAGATGTACCACACTCAGAGAATGGACAACTCAACCTTTCTACAGAGGACTTAAAAATCCATCTGGAGCTAAAGAAACTTGAGTTGGAGGCCAAGTGTGTGGAAATAGGAGCAGCAGAGAGACTGAGGCATCTAGAGAGTGAGGACAATGAGGAACTGCAACATTTGCAGGCTGAGGAGAATGAGAAACTGTTATGCCTAGAAGCTGAGGAAAAGGAAAGACAGAGGCAGCATGAAAACGATATGCTGACTCTTTGCCAGAGTCATGGAGGTAATGCGGAAGGGAGTAACAGGACCACAGAAGCACAAAACATCAGTAAATTCTTCTGCAGTTTACAGAGGGGGATAATTTTAATAGTTTCCTTCAAATGTTTGAGAGAGTATGTAAACAGTATGATGTTGACCAAAGGCTTTGGGTATGGTTCTTGACCCCCTTATTCCATGGTAAAGCTGTAACCATGTTTTCTAAAATTTCTGATCAAGAATATTTTGATTATACTGCTGTTAAGAACTGCTTGTTAGAATGTTTTAAGCTAACACCTGAAACTTATAGGAAAAAGTTTTGTGAGCATAGATGCAAGGCAGATGAAAGTGTATGTGAATATGTTGTTGAACTGAGCACTTATTTTCACAGGTGGGTGAGTGGATGTCAACCACTTTTGAAGGGCTGGCAGACTTTGGTAAGGGAACAAGCCCTTAGCACTTTGCCTGAGGACATGAGGATCTGGTTTGCTGATAGACAATGTGCTACTTCAGATGAGTTGGGGAATAAGGGAGACCTATACCTAGCAAACAGGACATCCCTACACAGGAAAGGGACCCCAGTACTACTCATGGGTCTAAAGAAACCCATGGTGGGCAACCCAGACTGCCCCAACAAAATCTGCCAGTACCAGGGGAAGCCACTAGTCCAGGTACATGTCCCGGACCTAGGGTTAAATGTTTTGAATGCAACCAGTGGGGCCATGTGACATATTGATGTCCATGGAGACAAGGTGAGGAATAAAAGTTGAGAGAGCCAGTAAATGGGAAAGACAAAATGCCAATAGTAGGTTGTCTTGAGACAACAAGGGTACCAAACTACCATCCTGCAGATGTCCTGATAGGGAAGGATTTGGATGAAGCAATACCATGTGCTTAAGCAGTTACACTCAGTCAGGCTAGGAGACAAGCATGTGGGTCTGGTAGCCTGGGGAGACCCAGACAGACTGCATACTTGCAGCCAGGACTGGTGAGGTGGTTACTTCATGGAGGGAGCTAATCTGTAGCAGTGAGACTGAATGTGAGCCACAGCTGCTTGTGGGTACTGATGTTCCCTTGGACAGAGTGACTACAAAGGTAGAGGTGAGTAGTATTACCCAGGCTGACAGTGAGGCACCACTGTCAGAGGATGCCAGTCTTTCTGTGGAAGGGGAGCTGGGAAGGGTTACAAAGAGAGACTTGAGACATACTCAGCTCTCAGACCCTACATTGCAAGGCCTGAGGCAGGTAGCTAGGAAAGCACCTGATTCTTAATGGAAGGGGAAAACTGCCTACTGGGACAAAGGTTCACCGTATAGATAGTGGACCCCTGAGGGAGGGCTAGAAGGTGAGAGAATACAGCAGTTGGTAGTGCCTAGAGCCTACCATCTGGCTCTTCTAGCCATACCCCACAATATTGCCTTTGCAGGTCATATGGGCATAAAACATAGAAAGAGACATATTATGCAGAACTTCTATTGGCCTGAAATTTCCAGAGCTCTCTTAAATGTGAAAAGACTGTATTGGATGTTGAACTGCAAAAATGTAACAACAGTGCACTCTGCTGTAAGAAAGTTAAGTCAAGCATTTTATGACTGTATTTTATCTCAGGGCTCGGAGCCTAGATGTCTGGATGAAGGAATTATAGCTATTGTTTTGAGATCAGAGTTAATTGCTAGAATTTGCATGTATAATTTCTTTTATTGTTCTGGCTTCCTGACCAACTGCAAGATCAAAAGGGCTATTAACCTCTGAGTTTCTGTTAGCCTGGGAACCAGAAAGAAATGATGTAATCTGAAATGAATCAGTGGTACTATGTTATCAATTTAAGGACAGAAAGAATGAAAGCATTGAGCATTTGTCTTGAGAACATCCAACTCACCAGTACTCTGCCTGTGTTCTATATGTAAGTTTATTTTAGAACTGTGTTTTCTCTTAGATATAGCAAGGAACTAGGAAGATTCGATTAGATTGTTTCAGTATTGATGTCAGAACTATTCTATAGTATTATTTTAAGCATTTTCCTGTAATCTCTGAACTCTTGACTAGCAACGTGTAGTAAGAAGTATTGTCTTGTGTTATTATTATTTATTATTAAATATTTTTAAACCTTCCAGCTCCAGTAATGCCTAGTAATGTTGACTGTTTTGTCAGACTATGTGAGAATGATTTCTATTCATATTTCTTTAGTACTAACCATAGATGTAAATATTTTAATCTCACTAAACAACAACAGTTATCTCTGAATACTCTATCTAACAATGATAATATAGTGATAAGACCTGCAGACAAGGGGGGAGGGATAGTATTATTAGACACCGTCGATTATAATTTGAATATGTTTAATATGTTGAAAGATGACTCTACATATGATGAAATCAATCATGAACATTTCTCAAAAGTTGTTGCTAGGGCACATAATGAGTTATATGATTTATTGATGTGTAGACAGTTAACACAAGAACTTTATAATTATTTTCTGGTTGAAACTCCCATTATACCTAGTATAAAAGGGCTACCCAAGATACATAAGAATGTGTTTCCCTTACCGCTGAGACCTATAGTGGCTGGTAAGGGTTGGGTGACGGAGAAAATCTCTATTTTTATTGAGAGCATGTTGGGACCTTTGGTTAGGAAGGTACCAACTATCCTTAGGGATAGCTATCAATTAGTGGATGAATTAGCTATGATGACATCTCATAATATTGATTCATCTGTTTTATTAGTGACACTAGATGTCAAAAATCTTTTCACCACTATCCCGAATGATTATGGGGTTCAAGCGATAAGAGAGATTTTATGTTTAGGGGAAGGAGTTAGCGTTGATAAACAAATACTCATTTGTACATTATTGGAGATGGTGTTGACTAATAACATCTTTGTATTCAAGGATAAACTGTTTATGCAAAAATGGGGAGTCACCATGGGTACTCCATGTGCAAACTCCTATGCAAATTTGGTAGTTTATCATTGGGAAAGGGAGTTTATGTTTGGAAGTACGTTCTACAGTCAGGTAATACTGTATAGAAGATTTGTGGATGATATCCTACTCTTTTGGCAGGGAAGTGTAGAGGAGCTTTTAGCCTTCATTGATTATTTAGAGACCACAACGGATTTCTTAAAATTCACAATGAACTATTCATATACTCATGTGGACTTCTTAGATATTAATATAGTCAAGAAAGAGAATGGAGACATCACCACAGGTTTATTTAGAAAACCGTGCTGGAAGAATGCATTGCTACATTTTACTAGCATGCATCCCAGATTTGTATTCCCCAATATAGTAAGGGGACAGTTCATTAGAATTAATAGAATATCTAAGGATTCTGTAGATAAACAGATAGAATTTGAGGTCATGAAAGTGTTATTTAAGGACAGGGGCTATAATAGCACGATGATAGATGAGATGCAGACTTTGGCTCTGGATGGTGTGAGGAGCAAGAATAGGGGCATGATTTCATATAATAAGAAGACTCACTCATGTAATGCTCAAGTCAGGTTCTCGACTAGATATACGAGTGATAATATTAAAATAGTAGATATTATAAAGAAAAATTGGAATGTATTAACAATTGACCCTTCTATATTAAATATAGTAGGTTCTATCCCTAGGTTTATTTATAGGAACAGTAAAAATCTGAAAAGGATTTTATGTAATGAACGTACTCAGATTCAGCGTGATATTATTCAGACAAATAAATTAGGCACTTATAGATGCAAGAATTGTAAGATGTGTAAATACATAGTTGATGAACAGTGTTTTAAACATCCTATGTTTGAATATGTTTTTAGACCGAAATTTTATGCAAATTGTAATGCAGAGAACCTTATTTATTTAGCGACTTGCACACAATGTCCTGCGTTCTACGTGGGACTTACTACAAGGAAACTGAAGAATAGAATTTATAATCATGTTTACGACATGAAGAAGCTAGACCAACGTAACGCTCTAGCCAAGCATGTCATTGATCGAGCAGGTCACAATTTTAGATTTAGGGTTCTGCAATTAGTGAATAAGACCGTTAGGGGAGGTGATAACATGAATTATCTTGAAAACATGGAACTCTCATGGATTTTTAAGCTAAAAGCTCTCAAGGAGCCAGGTTTGAACCATTATATGAGTATTAAGCCTGTATTAGAAGCTCGTAATTGATTTACACACAGTATTTATTCAAATTGATATTTTCATATGTATTTGAGATATTTAATATATATATTTTTTATCTATTTGTCAGTTTATCAACTTATACTGCACTATTCTATGCACTTTATATATTTGAAGCTATGCATTTTGTTGTAATCAAATGTTCTATATTATGAAATTAGTGCTTTGAAAGCATATCAATCTGTCCTAAGCAATATAGTAGAGTTTCTTTTTAAATAACTGAGGCTTGATTATTTAATTATTTAATTGTTTGATTTTTTAATTGGATATATCTGAACAGGATATATAACTGATCTGTTTTAGTATTATGTATTGAGACCTGAAGAAGCGTGCAGTGGTTGCACGTGAAAGCGCTTGTTCTAATAAATTTTGGATTTTATTCATTCTTCTGTGGTGGTCGTACTCTGCTTCATATTTATAATTATTTATTATTAAATATTTTTAAACCTTCCAGCTGTGGCTGTTTTGTGTAGAGATAATTTAAGTTCTAAGAATGCATTGCATGTATTTAGTGATATTGTACAAAGCCACTCCAATAATCTTGCTGTTCAGTCACACTTACCATTTGGATAATAATATTGTACAGTATAATTGGACACCCTTTCATAAGGGCCTTTTAGTAGCTGATAAATATTAGTGGGTGGCAGCAAGTGGTACTACGGTATTGTCTGGGTAAAAGGGACACAGCTGGAGAACCTGTGCCAGCCTTCGCCAGCAGTGTCTGTGTGGTTGTATATAACTCTTATCTCAAAGTGTGTGTGTCAGCTACTTGGGCAGGGACACAAAGCACTGGTTGGACAGAGAGGGTGCTGGAGGTTTTAGCTTTCCCACTAGGATGAGATCTGGACCCTATAGCTGTGCCAGTTGGGAGTCTTATTGAGGACCTGGAGAGAAAGGGAGAAACCAGCCCCAAACTGACTGTAATCTCTGTGTGCTCTTAAGGGAAATTGTACTTTACTGTGTGTGTATTTGTTATCCTTTCCCTATATGGATGCCCCTCACTGGTGTTAGTGTGAGGATTGAGGCTCCTTGATTGCTGGGCTATTGCACGGGCATCACACACAGTCAATTAAATACTTCTGGGGCATGTATGTGTGAATATGAATGATACCTCTCAACAATCTATAATTTCACCAAATGTCCTCATTGTTTCTTCTTCTTTAATTTTTATAGGTTTGATCTATTTATTACACAATGTGTGTTTTTTTTTCTGGTTAATCATTGAGGATTACTGTCTATAAATAATGACAGCGATTTCAGTTTTAGACTTTATATTCTTCAGATAATACCTGCAAATGCAAGTCTGGTTATGCTAGCAACTTTTTAAGTTTATATTACTAAATGTATGCTCACCCATTCTTTATGGCTTTGTCCCTGATTGTTATAGCAAGAAAATTTGAATAACTGGAAATATTATGAATTTTTGTCATATTTTAATAAATACTTTAATGTCTTGAATCAGAAAGTGTTTTATATGGTACTTTGTGGTATCAAATGAAACCATATAGAATGATGAAAACATTTTACAGTATTATTTGGTGTCCAACTGCTTTCCATGTATTAACATTTATTTGTCCATTAAATATGCAAATAAGCATACCATTCAAAATTATGCAAATATTTCAAAATCGACATCTATAAAAGTGTTTGGCAACAAAATGAGCACATCTGCAGGAATATAAGCTGCACTGATAAATGAGGTTTATCTACTAAGGGAACAGAGATATTTTTATTTTATTTTATTTTACATTTGTTGACCGGGATGGTCCGACTGGATACATGTCCATTTTCAGCGGAGGCCCGGGGAGAAAAGCTCCAATATTGCAAAAAAATACATATAAGTTTACACATTACATATATGGTAGAAAAAATATGCTCGTTAACGTATTATCTACATTCATGTAGAACTTATGATAGCAGAATAACAGTTAATATACAATTCTAAAGAGAAAAAAACTAGTGAGAACTCGTGCAGTTCAATTCCAGTTCATGTGAGGCAGAGCACCTCACTGAATCTCTTCAAGAAGAATCTCGATAAGTGGATGGGGGATCGTAGGTTTGTCCCAGGGATTACTCCCTTGTCACTATTAGACAGAGATATTAATATTTGTTTGCATAATTATAATAAATGTACGTATTATCAAAGCATTTGTTCAATATAAAATTGCCATTATGTCTGGCTGAAGTATTAATATCACCAAAGGGATGAGAAGTGTACGTTGAATAACTTTTGCATTTTAACTGTTTTTGTAACTTAATCATTTCTGAGTTATAAACATTTGTTTACAGGTAGGTTATAAAAATGCACTATCAGGAATTTAGCTCAGGTGAAAGCTGTCTGGCAGGAAATCTGCAGGTGTTACATAGGTTCATAGGTTCATAGGTTCATACTAGGCTATCTGCCCTGGGGCAATTATAAGCCTAGCCCGATTCTGTATGGCTTACGCCACCCCATGATTTGAGTATACTGTGCCCTTTTTAAGGTTTAGTTTACTGTGCCTCTGTATAATAGTGAGACGGGAGTAATCCCTGGGACAAACCTACGATCCCCCATCCACTTATCGAGATTCTTCTTGAAGAGATTCAGTGAGGTGCTCTGCCTCACATGAACTGGAATTCTATTTCAGAGCGAAGGGAGCCTCTGGGTTATGAACCTGTCCCTCCAGCAAGTTCTATTTATTTCTGTGCTGAGGTTCAAGTCCCTCGAGCGTGTGGCTCTAAGGGATTTAGATTTACTGAGGTGGAGCATGTCCATTAATTCTGGATTTGACATAGCTTTGTATGTCAGGCATAGATCGCCTCGAAGTAGGCGGTATGCAACTGAGTAGAGCTGGAGTTTTTTTAACCGAGCAGCATATGGCATCTGTTTGAGACCCTTGATCCTCTTGGTGAGATACTTTTGGGGTCTTTCTAATTGCTGCAGGTGTCGGGTAAGGTACATCCCAAAAGGGGCATTGTATTCTATGATGGGCCTGATGAGGGATGAATAAAGGGGCACGATTACCTCTCTTGATCTAGATGTGAAACCCTTCGTGATGAGGTGGGCTATGTAGAAGGTCTTTCTAACCACTTTGGCAATGTGGTTTTCAAAGGAGAGATTGCAATCAGCTTGGGTCCCCAGGTCCCTAATAACTTTCTCTGTACTTAATGGGTTTCCGCCTATGTGGTAATTTGTGGGCACACTGTTTTTGCCAAAGGGTATGACTATACATTTTTTGGCATTTAGCTTTAAAACATGGTGCTGGCACCAGTTATCTGTCTCTGTGAGACCTTTTTGAAGGATGTTTCTGTCAGCTGGAGAGTTGATTATGGTGCCCAGTTTGCAGTCGTCTGCGAACTTGGTGAGCCATAGTCTTCCCACGTTTGCCTGTACCTCGGAAAAGTATATACCAAACAAGAGTGGTCCCAGGACAGAACCCTGTGGGATGCCACTTGTGACCGGTTTCGAGTCTGACATGGCTCCAGCAACTCTCACTCTGTGGGTTCTGTCTTTGAGCCAGTTTGTGACCCATCTTGTGACATAGGGGTTTATATTTAAGCTGGATAGCTTATCTATGATGCCTGAGTGGGGTATTGTGTCAAATGCCTTTGCAAGGTCCAGATAGGCTGTGTGGACTACCTTCCCTTCATCTATGGCTTTGGTGACTGTTTCAAAGAAGTCAACCAGGTTCAAAAGGCAGGATCTGCCCTTGACAAAGCCGAACTGGGTAGGATCTAGTGTCTGTAGATCCCCAATGTCTTTGTTTATGAGCTCCATGATGATCCTCTCCATAGCCTTGCAGACTAAGCTAGTGAGGATTATGGGGCGATAGTTTCCAGGGTCCGTAGAGGCTCCACCTTTGTGGAGTGGGACCACTGTTGCTGTACGCCATTCTGTGGGCACATATCCTGTAGTGAGGCTGAGATTGTATAGCTGTTTTATTTGAGGGATTAGTTCCTCTTGTAGTTCATGTAGGACGCAACCTGGGACGCCATCTGGTCCCATGGAAGCAGTATTTTTGATTTGGAGAGGGCAGCCTTCACCTGAGCATCTGAGATGTTTGGGAGGCAGCCCTCTGCCGGGATAGATACTTGCTCTGTTGGTGGGGGGGTGGAGAAGTTTGCACTGAACCTGTCTGCCAGGATATTGGCGATGTCTGTGGGTTCAGTGTATTTTTTGTCGTTTAGAATCAACTCAGAACAAGTCTGGGAGTTGCATCCCAGGTTTCTAACATAACTGAAAAAAGCCTTATGATTGTCTTTGGTGTCCTGTGCAATTTTTCTCTCGAAGCTGGCCTTGGAGGATTTTATGAGGGATCGTAATTTTTTGCTAGTACTGATCAGAGATGCCTTCCCTATTAGGGATTTTGCTCTATCATGTAGTAGCTTCCTCCTTCTGTTGTACAGTTTATTTATGGCAGGGGTCCACCAGACTGGACGCCTGCCTTTGGATGATTGGGTCTTGGTTTTGTTTGGGATAGCATGATCCATGCATTCCTGGAGATGTCCGTAGAATGCATTTATATAGGATTCTGCAGTTTGGGCTGTAGTTTCCACTGGCCCTGGGGCCTTGAAGGAATCCACTTCCATTTGAGAAGTGAGAAGTTCGCTTTTGAGAAGTTTTTCACTGTGGTTTTCTGGGCTGGGGGTGGGGTCGGGATGTGGACATCCAGTGAAATTAATTTATGGTCTGATCTTACCAATGAGGGATATACTTCTGGTGTGGAGCATAGAGTCCCCTTGTTGGTAATGATCAGGTCTAGTATGTTGTCCCCTCTTGTGGGAGTGGTGACTAGTTGTTCCATAGCATTTGAGTTTATAATTTCCAGGAATCTTTGGGCTAAGGTGCTGGGGCTTGAGTAGTGCTTCCAGTCTATGTTTGGGTAGTTGAAGTCACCCAATATAATGGTGTTCGGAGAGATCTTCATGTTCTCCAATGTTTTCAGGAAAGCCGAATGGGATTCCTGACTTTGAGAGGGTGGTCTGTAGGATGCTATAAACTGAAAAGCAGTCTTGCCCACTGTTAGTTGCACATGGATGGTCTCCGATACTTGCAATGCCACTAACCTGGAGGTGTGGATATCCTTGATAAATATGGAAACTCCCTCCTTTGTGGTTCGGTCCGGGTTTTGGGGCTGAAAAGCATGATATGAGGTATAGCCTGGTAGTGCTGGGGTGCTCTCTGGAGCCTTGAACCAGGTTTCTGTCACTGCACAGATATCGATATTCTCCATACTGAGGAGAGCTTCGAGTGCGTGCATCTTGAGGTTAAGACTTCTGGCGTTTAGCAGCATTACCCTTAGTTTCTTGTTCCTTGTGCTGTCTATGGGGGTGGGTTTGACTTTTGAGCCTTGCCTAAAAAAGGCACTACAGGGGTGGCAAGAGCCTTTGCCAATATCCGAAAGCCCAGTGGTGACAGGTGCAAGCCGTCCCTAGTGAAGCAATGTGGCTTGTCGAGCATGTCATCCCAGGCTGACAGACACTGGATCCCCTTTGAATTACACCAAAATTTTAGCCAATTGTTAAAATCGATCATTTTGTCTTTGTACTGTGGCATCATTCTAGGTGAGGGTAAGATGCTGCTCAAGGTCAGGGTCATACCAGCCTGGGCTACATGATCAGAGAGCTCCTCTATGTCTCTTTTCATGTAGTCCAGGGAGGTACGTCTCAGGTCATTCACACCAGCATGTACAATGACTGAGTCATATTTGTATTTACTTTGGAGTGACCTTGCTTGCGTTATGTGTCAGATCCTAGCACCCGACAGGCAGCTCACTGTGACCTTCTCTTTATTCAGCCTGGTGAGCAGGACGTCAGTGTGTCTGACAATAGAGTCACCTATAACAAGAGTATCAGGTGTGTTATTCAGCCTTAAGGGCTGTGGCTGCTTGGCACACTGACTTTGTGGGTTATGTGTTGTGTGTGTTTTGTTTTGAGGTAGCGTTTGCTTGGATGTCTGCTTTGGAGGTCTCTGTTGCTTAGGTAGATTTTTATTTAGAGCCTCCGAGTATGTTTTTGTGTATTTATGTGTTTGGTTCGCTGATGTGGTGGGACTATGTGATACTGGAATTGTGTTGTGTGAGGTTACCTTCTCCTCCTGACTGGTTACACCAGTTTTGAGATGAGAGAGCTCAGCCTCCAGTTTGGCTAAATAGTTGCATCTCTCACATATATTTGAACCTGTTTGGAGGAGGAGAGGGTTGTCCGTGTACATGAGACAGTTGTAACATTGCCTCAAAATTCCCTGATTCACCAGCTGGACTGGAGAGGAAACCATTGACTGACCTTTGGACATGCTAGAGTAATAGGGAAACTGAATTTAAGACAGACCAATAGAGGACAGGGTAATCGTAGAGAGTATAAGAGTAAGTAGTGCTTATGGTTTAATAGTGCTAACTTGTAGGATTACTTAATTGGACCAGTGAAGGGCCTTAGAATGAGAATATGGTGTTTAAATTGAGAGATAGAGCAGTTCTAAGGGAAAAAGTGAAGAGCAGACTTTGTGGAGCCAGGAATAGTTTAAACCCAATAAGGCGGCGCTGCCCGTTATTGCGCTATGCTCAAAAACGCGCAAAACCACGCAAAAGAGGGTTTTAAGAGAGGAAGATGAAGGAGTTTTGGAATTGACCCAGAATGGCCAATAAAACTACAGTTTCAAGTCAGTAACCACTCCCACAGGGGCAGGCAGGCTGCTCAATGTTTTTCACTGCCACTGATCAACAGAGAGACTTTCCTTTAGCCCAAGCAAAAAATGGCCTCACAGAAACTTACAAACAGTTCAAGAACAGCAAGCCTGTAACTGAACTTTATTAAATCTCAGAAAAGTGGGAAAAAAGCAAGATTTTTTTGTTTTGTTTTTTCAGAGATAGCAGAGGTTAACAAGTATCAACAAGTTATAACAGTGCAGTAAATGACCCCACACAAGAGTGCTAGGCCAAAGACAGATAAAATGCAAGTTTTGAGAAAAAAACGATTTTAAAAATAAGTGCAAACAGGAAATTCAGTAAACAGCTCTAGGTTGTGCTCTAAATACAGTTACTAATGCAGAAATCAAATTTAACAAGCCAGAAAATGCCACACAATGTGTGAAATGCCAGTCAGAAAAGGTGTGAAAAGCGTTAACCATAAATGTTGGGAGGTCACAGAAGTACTGATGAAATAGCATTCAAATGTAGGCACAAAGGCACCTGAAGGAGTTTTTTTGTTTTTTTTTTTAATGAGAAGAGTGACTCGAGGAGCAGATGTGAAAATTATGAGACAAAATCAGAGCCATTCTGCAGAATTTTGGACAGAATTGAGAGGAATGGCATGGTGTTGATGAGCTATTTTTACAATAATGCTGCTAGTGATCAACCATATATTTCTGGCACTATTTCTAGCTTTGTGTTTTGAGTAGACAGTTGAGATGAGAGGAATGATGCAGTAAGATAAGTGTTATCACTATTTTTACAATAATGCTGACATTGATCAACCAGATATTTTGGGCAGTATTTCTGGCTTTGAGATTTGTGTGGACAGTTCAGACAAAAGTAATGGCACAATAAGTATCAAAACTACTTTTACAATGATGCTGATAATGATCAACCAGATATTTTTGGCAATATTTCTCTGACTTTGTGATTTGTGTGGAGAAACCTGGATTGGAATACTTTAATGTGTTACAACTTATTTATGTGGATTGTGGAGCTGAGATAATATAATGTAACCATTAGCAATTGTGACCATAACTGCTGGGTTGTAGTTGGAGTTGATTGGATGAAAGTAGCTGATCCTTTTTGTTTTAACAGTTACTAAATGGCTTTGTAGAACTAGTGTCCATTTGTGAGACCTTAAGATGGACTACTTAACTGAACACATGACATAACAAAGTAGGTATAATTGCTGTAGCTGTCTTTTGTGGAAGGAAATGACTAGCTGCTTGCTGTTGTTTGCTTATTAATTTGGCTTTGCAGGACTAATGTGAATATTTGAAGAAATGTGCAATATTTTAATATGTGCTGTCTGTTTGGAACAAACATGAAATACATTTCTTGGCCATCCTCTTTTGTCAAAGTCAGACATCTGAATTATGCATAGAAGTCACTATAACTGCTTTGTGGTGGTTGTCTGAATAAAAGATATTGACCCTGTTCTCACTTTCTTAGGTTAACAGTCATCTCTCAAAATAAATAAATAAATAAGGAATACATGCATCACAGAATACTCAGACCTTCAGAACGTCTAGATGCTTGTGGCCCCCAAACACCAAGGCTATATAAATGTATTTCAAAGTGGGCTTACGCTCGCTGTCCTTGTGTGGGGGACTGGGAATTATGTCATTATTTCTTTAACATACTTCCTAAACCTCAGAGGTCACTATATCTCATGTTGGGCTGTGGACAGTGTGGTTATTTTTTCTTTAAGTTTCCTCGCAAAATTTCAGAGGGGTGAAAAGTGGTTCATTTTAGTTTTGTAGGAACACTGTGCTGTCTCTAGAAGTAACAACTTGGAAGCATTATTGTAATCATTATTTTTCTTCCTCACAGTCAAACATCTGATGCATATACATGTGGCTATCTTTTGGGAAGAGTAAATGAGCATGGTGTTTATATATGTCTGACAGCAAATATGTTATGTTTTGTTTGTTTTATTTTCATTTTTTGTCCTAGTCTGACATCAGAATGTTTATTAGAAGATACCTGCCTTTTAGGGACAGAGGATGAGGAGGCATTTTGTATGTAAATATGGCTGCAGCAGCTTGAAATATGACTGTGGACATTTTTGCCTTTACTTTAATTCCAATTTAACACGGAGGGGGATACACAGAAAGTGACTACCTGTTTTGAGGTAAAGTAGCGGGCCAGGTACTATTCCTAGATATGATAAATATATCCTCAGAAGCATTTGTCTTCTCTGTTTATTTTGAACTGGAGGTTGGTCAGCTTTGCATTAACACTTGGATACAATTTATTTCTTCCTTGAAATAAAAAAGTAGGATTGAATTTCTTTCTTGTGTGCATGATTTTTCTTCAGGCCATCATTGGTTAAAAGGTTGGGAAAAAGGTTCTAAAATACACCTCAGAGCATCTATAACCCCATGGCTTCTGAGTGCCTTGCAACCCCCAGACCTCTAGCTTAATTTAGTTATTACAGTGTGGTCTTGGTGAGTTAGGATGTGCTGCAATGATGCAGGAAAAAAAATTGAACAGTAAGACCATACCTCTCAACTTCTTAGTGCAAGAAGTCTGGACAAAGCCTGACAGAAATGGGGGTTCAAAGGCCCAAAAATAAGGACAGATTTTTAATATTGGTCTAATAAACTTAGAAAGTCATTAGAATAAGAGGATCTGTGTTGACATGTGTTTTCTGAAGGATAACTCAAACGTATGTCTTTATTTAGTGACTTCAGCCCTCAAATCATCCCAGTGATTTGCCTGAAAATCACAAAGTTTATGAGGGAAAGACCAAAAATATGAGGCAAAAATCTGGACAGTTCAGAGCTATGAGTAAGACTAAATTTCTTTCTTTGATTATGGTTTTTGCTTAGGCAATCTCTGGATGAAAATGCTTGTTTAAAAAACTGTAAAATGTACCTCAGAGCATCTAGAACCACCATGGCTTAAAGCAATTGTTTTCTCCACATTTATCAGAGTGCAGTCTTGCTTAGACAGAACAGTGTTTCAAGAATACAACAATCATAGCACAACCCAAAAAGTCTCAACCAGCAAGCCTGAACAGCTATCCTCCAGTAGCTCTCACCTCTACCGTAATTAGGTGCTTCTAAAGACTGGTCAAAAGCTATTTAACAACAGATGTCACTGCAGAACTGGATCCAGTCTAATTTGCTTATCAGTCGAATCGCTCCACTGTAGATGCCATCTTGGTGGCACTGCACACATCCATGGATCACCTGGAAAACAAGAACTGTTATGTCCAGCTATTATTCATTGACTTCAGCTCTGCCTTTAACACAGTTATACCCCAACATCTGATAGAGAAACTGACTTATTTGGGTTTCAGAACTCCCATGTGTAACTGGATTTTGGACTTCCTCACTGACAGACCACAAAAAAGTAAACATAGGCAATAACACCTCAGAAAGCACTACACTAAGCATGGGAGTCCCTCAAGGATGTCTTCTCAGTCCTCTGCTGTTCACCATGCTGACCCATATCTGTGTACCTAGGAACAGCTCAAATCATCAAATTTACAAATGACACTAAAGTAGTAGACTTAATCAGCAGCATACAGGGAGAAGGTGAAGCATCTGATTGAGTGGTGTGACAACAACCTGGCTCTGAATGTAAACAAAACCAAAGAGGTAATAGTGGACTTCAGGAAAAACAATGAGGCACAGCCCTCTCCCACAATCAAGGAAGAAACAGTGGAAAGGGTGAAGCGTACCAAATTCCTGGGGGTGCACATCACAGAAGACTTGACATGGTCCATTAATGCAAATCACATTGTCAAGAAGGCACAACAAAGGCTCCACTTCTTACACAGGTTGAAGAGAGCAAACCTTTCATCTTCGCTCTTCACAACCTTCTACAGAGGCACCACAGAAAGTATCTTGACAAGCAATATCACAGTATGGTACAGCAACTGCAAAGCTACAGATCATAAGGCTCTCCAAAGGGTGGTGAAGATGGTAGAGGGATCACCAGGTTCACAAAGATTGCCAAGACTGTACCCACCTGACTCAGGGACTATTCTTCTGTGTGACTTCAGGCAAGCACTACAGAAGTATACATTGCAAAATGACTAGATTCAGAAATGGCTTCTTTCCTCAGGCTATCAGACTACTCAACTTGATTAGCAATGCAAGCCAAAAGGTCACCAAGTCAGAGACCCACAGTCTGAAGGGAATCTCTTTCCTTAAAGTGCAGTCAACCCACTGTTAGGTTCTTCTCACCTGTGCAATAGCTTATTGAAAGCTTCTTGCTTTTTTTGTTGAATAACTCAAAGAACAAGTTACATTCTGCACCATTGGAAGTGCTCTAGTCGCATAAGGCTAAAGTCTCAACTGTGCAATATATCTATCTTTGCAATACTAAGTGCTGCTAATAGGTAGAGATATAAAAATGTAATTATGTCCTGGTGTCATGTCAAATGTAAATTTGTTTTTTTTATTTATATTTGTTATATTTATATGTATTGTCTGCACATAGAGCTTGGCTCGAAGCAACAAAATTTTGTTTAGCGTACACTGAGGTATGGGTCTAAATGACAATAAAGTTTACTTTGATTTTAATATGTCACAGTAAGGCCTTATGTGGCTCAAGGACATAATGTGCAACTTTACTAAAAATTCCCAGATACTACCACAGTTATCTGAAATGGTTCCAGATAATTACTGAATGGTCACAAGCAGGGCTTGCAAGACACTGTATTAATGTCTTCGCCAAAAACGATGGTGATGATCTTCTGAAACTCAGCTTGAGACAAACTTGGAGTCCATACAAAATCCGCCTCAACCTGCAGACAAAGTTTATTTATCTAAGTGGTAATAAGTCAAAGCAGAGTAATTGAAGTCTGCCTAGTGACTGCAACTATTGCACATGTTTTAGCAGATAGATAAAGACAACACTCAGGTTAGCAAGATTTTATATAGGTCACTTTTGCTCAGCATAAGGAATATGGATTACTGGTTATAGTTTAGTGTTTATGCTATATTATGCAACACATAATTGTATATTTAGAGGACATTCTAAGTTTTAGTTTAAGGGGGATGTCTCTAGGTATACAAGTACTGTATATTCATCAACAGCAGTATCTGGAGTGTGAGTCATGTGACTAGGGATTTGTCTCTTCAGCTTGAAGTAAAAGATTGAAGAGGAAATTATTCTATATTTGCTTATGTGATCTGTGTTTGCTTGTGCTCTCCTGAAATGTTCACTAACAAGTTATTTCTCTTTAAGCTCTGACTTGGTGGGGGTTGGGCAGAGTTTCACTAAAAGACTGTGAAAGGGTAACAAAACAATGAAATAGGTCAAACCAGAAAAAAACAAAAAAAAATGCTGAGAGACCACACAAGGAGAATAAGAGGCTGAATTGTGCACAGGATTTCAAACTCTAAAAACTAAAGTGTAGAGTAGGTCCATAGTATGTTGCAGTACATGGGTAATGGACCACAATGTTTTTATCCGGTATCAACATCTGTTTATGTATATGTCTCTAACACTTTTATATATTTTGTCTTTAAATAGGTTGTTTATTTATTTTTTTATTTCCTTTCAACAGCACCTATAAAGCACATTCCCAAATTCCGACTAGTCTACTGCATATTTGACAGTTGTCTAAAATGGATTGCACATAAAAGCAAATCCATGCTTTTAGCAGCACTGGGACAGTGTATTTATTCATAGGGAAGTCACATCCAACGTTATTAACAGTTCAGAAAAAAACTTTCTGTGGTAAGATGTTATTTCGAAAAAAAGCAAAGTTGACCTTATCTCTCAGAAAAATGTTGAAGGTTTATGCTTCTCTAACAATAGATCTTATTTTACAACTCTTATATCACAGGAAACAACATGAGAAAAAAAAGGAACTGTGCTGGAGGAGGGAACCTGTATTCTGAGTATGCCACGCCACATCATTGTCAGAAAACAATTGTTTTAGTACGTTTTTCATTCATTAACAAAACTATATTGCAAATAATGAACAGTTGATGTGGAAAAGATTTTATAGTGTATTATATTAGGGATATTCCTTTGTTATAAACCTAAAGAAAAGTGAATCATGCTGCATCTACATTTTTTCATCCCTTCATTGATTAGCACTAAACTACCTACTGTGGTTTGTCATTGGCGCTCCATAATTCATAACCAGTGTTCTCCTTTTCCTGCCACCACTATTGAGGTATGCATTTTCTTTTCAGCAGGTTATTGATGAGTATTTGCTTTCTCTCAGTGACATCTGTTTCACCTACTGCAGAGCTGTTATCCATGTCTCTATTTTTACTATCTGGTTCTAATAGCCATACTTGCATGAAGACATTTAATTCTTTACATCTGCTTCCGGAAGTTGGCAGTATGTCACTGTTATAATTTGTGGTTTGTTATACAGCATCTGAAGCATAAACAACTGAATTAACTGTCCTGTATAATGAACTGTCGGTGTTACTCTTGGAAAGGCATTCATCTGCCTCCCTGAGTATGGTCTTTCTCTCTCCATCCTTGCATGGTTCTGGATCTGTGTTGAACAGTTTCACTAATGCTTCTTCACTGAATTATGAGAAAATAGTCTCTGGGGAGGGGCTTTATCTTTACCTCCATGGTCCAGTGACCCCAAAGTTATTTTTAAGAGTTACATAGAATGAAGGCACGGAAACCACTAAAACAGGTTCTTTAAATGCATTTTCAGATCACTTATTTTTTAGCATTACTCCAGTCACCAAGTTGGCTTTTGTGAACCTGTGTGACAGCCCTCCTAGAGTTCTATATAAAAGGGTAGCAGTATCAGTCAACATGATAATCAAAGCAATGCATTTCATAAAAGCAGTAATCTCCCCTTATATATTTTTTCCACATCACTGTTGACATCTGGACCATCTATTGTCAACCCCACAATATCTTCTATTTTTTTCCTCAACCACTATTGTCTTCAGGACCATCTATGGCCAACCCCACAATATCTTCTCATTTTCTATGATCCACATGTATGTGATAGTGCCAGGTGGGATGCGTCTTCAGCTTTCTAGCAGACGCCTGAAGGTTTGGGGCCAAAAGTGACTGGTATTTGGAACTGTTCATAATTCCCTCCACCTTGACTAAAGCCCCAGTTCCAGCTGCAGAAAAGCAACCCCAAAGCATGATACTGCCACCACCATGCTTCACAGTGGGGATTGTGTTCTTTTAATGATGTGAAGTGTTGTTTTTGTGCCAAACTTACCTTTTGGAATTGTGGCCAAAAAGTTCAACGTTGGTCTCATCAGACCATAACACATTTTATCACATGTTTTTGGGAGACTTGATATATTGTTTTGCAAATTTTAGTTGGGCCTAGATGTTTTTCTGTGTAAGAAAAGGCTTTCGTCTTAAAACCCTACCCCATAGCCCAGACATATGGAGAATACGGGAGATTGCTGTCACATGTAGTACACAACCAGTACTTGCCAGAAATTCCTGCAGCTCCTTCAGTGTTGCTGTAGGTCTCTTGGCAGCCTCCCTTACCAGTTTTTGTCTTTTCATCAATTTTGGTGGGACATCAAGTTCTTTGCAACATCACTGTTGTCCCATATGTTCTCCACTTTTTGATGACTGTCTTCACTGTGTTCCATGGTATATGCAATGCTGTGGAAATGTTTTTGTACCCTTCTCCTGACTGATACCTTTAAACAATGAGATCCCTTTGATGTTTTGTAAGCTCTCTGCAAACCATGGCTTTTGCTGTAGCATGCAACTGAGTAAATGTCAGGAAAATCCTACTAGGACAGCTGAACTTTATTTGAGGTTAATCAGAGTCTCTTTAATTGATGTCAGGTGTGTACCCAAGAAGACTGAATGCTGTAATTAAATCAAAAGGTGCTTTAACAAAAGTATTAGTTTAAGGGTGTGCACACTTATGCGACCAGCTTATTGTATGTTTTCTATTTGTTATATTTTTCCCCCCTACAGATTTGTTTGTTTTTCAATTGAATTGTACAGGTTATAGGTCACATTAAAGATGGGAAAAGTTTTGAAATTATTTATTGTGGTCTCATTTTTTTATATCACAGAAACCTGGCATTTTAACATGAGTGTGTACACTTTTTATATCCACTGTATATATATATATATATATGTATATATATATATATATATATATATATATATATATATATATATATATATATATATATACATACATACACACACACACACACACACACACACACACACACACACACACACACACACACACACACACACATATACATAGGGAGAGAGGTGTATGCGTGTGTGTGTGTGAGAGAGAGAGAAACTGTTTGTGAAATAAAACATTCCTAAGGCTATGTGAGGGTCTATATTATATACTCGAAGATTGAGGGTTGGGGGGCTGGGTTAAAAATGCTGGTTGCAAAGGACCCAGTGCTGAAGAATTAGTATGGAGAGAAATGGTGGTAGGTTATCAATTAACCATTTTAGAGGCAGAGGAGAGTCAGCTTTGACCCACCATTTGGGTATCAGGGCCTCAATGAAGTGACGTTAACTGCCATAAATAGGGAGTGTTTAGCCCCAGAGAAAAACACAGTGTGGTTGGTAATGTTTAGTGATAATCCAGGTACTCCATGGCCAGCTGCTAATCTTGGATGTGTCAAAGTAGAAAAATCTAGCCTCAAACCAACACTTAGTTCCCGGATATCAAGGGGGATATGATGTTCACCTTATGGCACACTGTAGATAGGAGATGGAAGGCAGCTATGTAAAACAGCAAAAGGCAGGTATGGGATTGAAATCAATCAATCCTGCAATAACAGTATTCAGTGGAAGGTCCACTAGACAACTGGGGGATGGAGAGGTAAGCAAAATCAGAATACTTAGGGATGACTGTTTCTAGCCAATTCAAAATGGAGGTGTATTTTGAACATTGGGGATATCAGACAAACCAGTTGGGGAAGTAGCAGCGAGAGGGTTCAGAACAGATGGAAAAGAGAATGAATAGACATACAAGATTATAACTCTAGCTAAAATGAGGGAGTATGGAGGGATACAAGTTAGTGGTTAAGCAAGGTAATTGCATGGAAGAAAAATGTTAATACAGCCTGAACCTTTGGGTGAATTGGAGGAAAGATTGCTGCAGTATGAGGAAAGAGGGTGAAAAAGACATAATTTGTGAAGGGACTGTTACCAGTTTGCCAGTCTAAAACTTCCATGGGGACTGGGTGCAATTAGAAGTGGGCAAGCCACAGCCTGCTTGAGCTTGGCTTCAACCTGAGTGATAAGCTTTGCTCTGGCTTATTATCCAAGCTAGGCTCTGGCTCATGATCCAATAGATTCATCTGTTGCTCACACATCAGATCAAAATGAATCAAATCCAGCCCTGTCCCATGGCTCACAAGAGAAACCAGGCAACTCCCGCTAAACAGAGATAAAGCTTGGAAACTGTGATCTACTGACAAAACACCATAAAAATGGAAATATTTTAGACAGCTTAAGAACCTTTCTATGCAGAAAAAATCACGAGACAAAACTAAATACTTTCCCAAACTCTATGACAACCAGCAACACAGCCCTAAGCTTTTCTGGAACACAATCAGAAGACTACTACACCCAGGCCAAACTACAACTCCTTCACCAACTAACAGTAACAACTCAGTCCCTATAGCTACCCAATTCAATGCATATTTACTCTCTGTCCTCTCCCTACTTAACAATAAACCACCCATCAGCATCACTATCCCAAACACTACTAATCATCACCAAAATCCTTTCTCCCTTCAACCAGTAGCTATCTCCTCTATCAAAAAACACCTCCTAAAACTAAAAAATCCACACCAGCTGCTGAAAAACTGCCACCAGAATATCTCAGAATCATTGCAGATGCTATAGCAGAGCCTGTATCTATACTCATAAACCAATAAATTACAGAAAGCTAGGCCCTGCCATCTGGGAAAAAAATCCCACATCATACCTCTACATCCACCGACCTCTACAGTTATCGACCTATAGGCATTCTACCTCAGCTCTCCAAAATATTAGAAAAATGCATTCATTCCCAACTGCTTTCCCAGCTTCACAATAACAACCTCCTCTCTGCCACTCAACATGGTTTTCAACCTCACCACAGCACCACTACTGCTATGCTCAGTTTTACTGAAATCACAAACTCTAATAGAAACACCAGTAATCAAGCATCATCCCCTCATCTTAGACATGTGAAAAGCATTTGACACAGTTTCATAACAACACCTGGTCATGAACTATTTTCCCCAGGACTCACCCATTCATCCCCTAGCTGGTTCCACAGCTATCTCACCAACAGACTCCAGGCCCTTTCTGCCTGTCTTTGTTGGCATACCTCAGAGTTCTATTCTAGGCCCTTTACTATTCAGTGAATTCAGTAATAATCTATACAAAGCTATCAAAAAAGTTTCCATATAATAATATGCAGACAATGCCACATTCATATGGTCTGCACCAGGACTACTGCTACTCCACAAGATGACCCAGGACTCCTTTTCTCAATTGAGGCCTGGCTAGATGACTACCAACTACTTTTAAATGCTAAAAAAATGCTGTTTCCCCAAATCTCTATCAGCACAGAAACAATCCTTCAACATCACATCAGCAAATAATACCTCAATTGAAACATTTTCCAACACAAAGCTTTTTGGTATCTTAACTCCCTCTAATTCCAAAAGTTCTACTGAAGCAGTTTCTTCTCTTTTCTTCTTAGCTGTTTTGACCTTTTTTTTCTTTGCTGTATTAGTCAAGCTTTTCCAGGGTCTCCTGGCTTTAGATAGTCTGAGGATCTTACGCTCCTACTACTGCTTATTTTTATCTACAACACAAGCTTATGTCATATGCTGGAAGTACGAGTCTATGGATGTTGGGTTGCCTTGGCGAGATGGCCCATTAATTTTGGAATACTGCTACAGTGATCAGTAGGACATCTATGTTATGGTAAGTTCTTAAACAGCTGTACTTTATGCTTAATTTTCAAACAATGCCAACTTCAAGAGTATGTTGCTTCAGCTAAGGAAGAGACAAATGCAGGTGTCAGAAAACTATAACGGAGAGCCTTAGGTGCTCTAATTACTGCTCCGGATTTACTCAAATTACTAGTAGAGAAAGATTTTCTCACTCAACCTAGCAAAGATGACTTACAAGCAAAAACAGTGATGAAACACAATACTTCCATCCAGAGAGGATCAGGGAGGTGCAAATCATCACTCTTTGTCACAATGTAAGCATTTTTGGTAATGGGGTCCCAAGTTTTTCAAATACACTGGATAAGGTGCTAACACTAATAACTCAGCTAAGAAAGCACTTGCCAATGAAATTATGGCATTATCAGAGTCTATGATTAAACCAGCAAGATGGAAGCTAAGCGATGTTAATAATACTAAGGTGACAGTATCAAGATGGAAGCTAAGTGATCTTAATAATACTATGGTGACAGTATCAAGATGGAAGCTAAGCGATGTTAATAATACAAAGATGACAGTATCAAGATGGAAGCTAAGCGATGTTAATAATACAAAGGTGACAGTATCAAGATGGAAGCTAAGCAATGTTAATAATACTAAGGTGACAGTATCAAGATGGAAGCTAAGTGATGTTAATAATACTAAGGTGACAATATCAAGATGGAAGCTAAGTGATGTTAATAATACTAAGATGATAGTATCCTCGCTGTCAGGTTTGAAGTTAATAGTTATTCCCAATTTACTTTTAAAATTATTAAAAGTTACAGTACATTACCAGTACATGCTTATCAACCATTGGACATATGACCTTCTACTTCACTAAATCATGTGAAAAAATATGTGTTAGGTGCATTGTGAATACTCAAGAAATATTAAAGTAGTCTTAGGGGAAATCATTTCCTCTCACAGATGGAATAATTATATCCATACAAAGACATCCTTGTTTAACAATCGCATTGTTTATTCAATAAAACCAAACACTTACAGTAAAATTACAAAACATCTTAAAGGAATTTTTTAGGTCATACTACACCTCAGGAAACAATGCACTTGGAAATAGTAGAACTAATCATACTATAAAAGTATATTATTGTAATGCACATGGCCTAAGGATTAAGTATGAGACACTAACTTTTATTTTAAAATATGAAGAGGTCAAGGTTGTAGCTGTTACTGAAGTTTAGTATTCATCTAACCTTACAGTTCCTGCTATGCAAAAATTGAGTGTCTAGGAACCAATAAGAATATTGGTGTGTTGTTACTAATTTGTGACTCTTTCTATCTAAATATACCATAAGCCTGTTTTTATCTCACTTAGTTTTGCAACTCCTGTTTGTTTTATAGTAACTTACCTTTAATTTCTCTGTAAACTGGCTACATTTTCTCTAACTATTAAATCATTATCAAATAACTCATATCTATTCTTAACCAATGTTTTTCATATTATATCTAATTTGGTATAATTATTTAAATTGTAGCTGTTTTTTCATTATTTTGAAAGACTGTTTACAATTATTGTTCTTAAAATATTTTCTGATACTTTGGAGCTTTTCTCCTTGGGCCTCCACTGAAAATGGACTCCTACCCAGTTCAAATTTACCAGTAATCAAATGTCAGTAAAAAAAATAAAGTAACTGATGATGAAAATATAATCAACACATCACTCAGGCGATCTTGAAAAGTCATCAAAAGTTGCTTTTTCTCTACAAAAACAAATTCTTTCTCACTGACTACTCTAGGAATTCTTTAGCAACATCTTATCTTCTCCCTTCAGTTCTCTATTCAGTAACCATTCTGATGAACCTTCACTCTACCTTAAAGATAAACCAGAGGTTTACTACAGTAAAATAGTTAAGTATGTATCTAACTTACCAAACCATTCACATCACACCACTGCCTAGCACTGAAGCACTTACACTGGCTCAAACTACCTAATTACCTTACCTACTCCTAACGGCTCAGTGCCCACAAAATAATACACAAACCCTACACCTGCCTATCAGTACAAAATATTCTCAAACACTACTTACCTCCTAGGAATCTTCACTAACAGAACAAATATCTCCTAAAAAGAGCAAGATCTAACAACAGTGCAGGTGACTCACTTTACTCATCCCATGTTGCTAAGCGCTGGAACTCCATCCCACCCATCCTAAAACAAGACAATATTACTTCATGTTTCAAACACAATCTAAATCATCTGTTGACTTCCTCATGGCAATGCTCATGCTGCCATCCTGACTAAATCATCCTTTCTTTCTGTTTCTGTTCCATTGCCAATATCTCACTATCAATCACTCTGGTCATTGCCTGGGCTACGGTTTGGAGTAAGCACCTCATTGGTTCTTTCGAGCTTTTTTTAAAGTTGTTTCAGGTTTCAACTTTCTGTTATTTAAGAAGTTAACTTGTGAGTGTTTCTGCCATTTCACACTGAGCTAATTGGAGGAAGGAAAAAAAAAACTGTAAGCCTGTTTCCTACCTTTCCTGTAACTAGTGTTCCAGATACAGATTTGCTGTATCCAGGATTGTATGTAAGCTTCTGAGCCCCCCAAGCCTTTCTGTGTTGGAGGGAAGCCTTCTCGCTTATCAGTGGGAGTGGTAAGCACTAGGTAACCTGTCTATCACATAAGGAGTGCTTCCGGCCCAGAAATTGTAGTTATTGGCCGTTTGGGCAATCTCTTCCATCTCTCTCTCTCAACTTTCTGATTTGAAAGCCTGCATTTGCACTTGTTTCTGTCCTGTAACTCATCTAGTGCAGATACAGATTCTTAGTTTTAGCACTTAAATTTGCTTACTCGTGCTCAGCACTTGTTCAGAACTTGTAAGCACTAAATAAGCTACTAATTACTATAGCACTCAACCTTCCTCATTACATAGGGGAAAACAGTTTTCGTACTTACGTTTCTCACTTGCTTAGAGAAAAACAGCTCTTGTACTCACTTTCTTCACTTATCTAGAGGAAAATTGTTTTTTATTCAGGCATGTCCAAGAGTCAGCTTCCAGTGTTCTCTCCTGTCTATCTGATTAATCTGGGCATCTTGAGGCAATGTAGAAATTGCCTCATGTACACAGACAACCCTCTCCTACTACCACCTAACACTACAACCTTTGAGAGATTCACTTATCTAGCCAAACTGGAGGTAAAGCTCTCTCCAACCAAGACTGAACTTGACAGTCATAAGGAGAAGGTAAACATTTGCATCACATCACACTCATCATATAGTCTCATTAAATCTACACCACCAAAATCCACACATAGTAACACAAAAATATTCGCGGAGGCTCTCAATAATAATCTGTCTAAGCAACAGAGACCTCCAAAGCAGAAACGCAAGCAACCTCCATTCCCCAAAACAACCCAAATGACACATAGCCCACAGACTCAGTGTGCCACTCAACCACAGCCAATAAGGCAAAACAATGTACCCAACACACTAGTCATAGGTGACTCTATAGTCAGGCACACTGATGTCCCACTCACCAGGCTAAACAAGGAGAAAGTTACTGTCAGTTGTCTGTCGGGTGCCAGGCTCCAGCACATAAGCCACGCACTCAGGTCACACCAAAACAAGTACAAATATGACTCTGTCATTGTCCATGTTGGTGTGAATGACCTGAGATGTACCTCCCTCGACTACATGAAAAGAGACATGGAAGAGCTCTCCGATCTTGTAGCCCAGGCAGGTATAACCCTAGCCCTGAGTAGCATTCCGCTATCGCCCAGAATGATACCGCAGTACAAGGACAAAATGATTGACTTCAACAATTGGCTAAGCTTCTAGTGTCATTCTAAGGGGATCCAGTATCTTTCTGCTTGGGATGACAAGGTCAGCAGACCGCTTTGCTTTGCCACAGATGGTCTGCACCTGTCGCCCCTGGGATTCCGGATACTGAATAAGGGTCTTGCTGCCCCTATAATGCCTTTTGTAGGCAAGGTTCAAATGACAAATTCACCACCGTAACAGGAACAGGCAAGCAAAAACTGTGGGTAATGCTACTCAATGCTAGTAGTCTAAATCTCAAAATGCACTCACTCGAGTCACTCCTTAAAATGGAGAACATCGATATCTGTGCAGTGACTGAGACCTGGTTCAAGGCCCCAGAGAGCACCCCTGCACTACCAGGCTATAACTCATACCACATTTTTCGGCCATGTAACCTGGACTGAAACACCAAAGGCAGAGGTGTGTCCATATTCATTAAGGATATCCACACCTCCAGGCTAGTTGCTCAGCATATTGCATCCGAGGCTATCCAAGTGCAACTAACTCTGGGCAAAACTGCAATCCAAACTGTAACTTGCTACAGATCCCCCACCATGCCCCAGGATTCCCATTCCTCTTTTCTTGATGTGCTGGAAAATATTAAGGTTCAACCAAACACCCTAATAATGGGTGACTTCAACTACCCCACCATTAACTGGGAAAACTACCTGTGTACCAACTCCTTAGCTCAACACTTTCTGGAATTCATAAACTCCGATGCCCTGGATCAACTTATCTGCACCCCCACCAGGGGCAACAATATTCTAAACCTAGTCATTACCAACATGAGTGACTGGTATTCCACACCTGAAGTCAAATCCTCATTGGCCTGATCTGACCATAAGCTAATCATACTTGATATCCACATCCCGCCCCCACCCTCCATTAAGGAAACCACGGTTAAAAATTTCTCCAAGGCCAACTTCATGCTTCTTAAAGCAGAAGTGGTGAACTTCATGACACCCATGCAGATGGACAATACAGTAACAACTGCTGAATCCTACACAAATGCACTCTATAAGCACGTACACGAGTGCATGGATTGTGCTATCCCAAACAGAGCCAAGACTCTATCCTCCAAAAAAAGGATACCAATCTGGTGGTCCCCTGCCATAAACAAACTGTGCAACAGAAGGAAGAAACTGTTGCAAAAGAGAGTAAAATCCCATGAGTGGAGGGGCTCCCTGGTCAGCCTCAGTAAGAAGCTGGGATCCCTTATAAGATCCTCCAAAGCTAGCTACGAAAACAAAATCGCCACTAATTCTAAGGACAACCACAAAGCACTCTATAGCTATGTCAAGAATCTTGATGGCAACACCCAGATCTGCTCTAATATTACAGCACAACGGCATGAAAATTACAGAACCAACTGATATTGCAGACATCCTGGCAGATAGGTTCAGTGCTAACTTTACTCCTCCACCCCCTAAAGGGCCCATATCTATACAGGAAGAATGCAGAGTTACCGTAATCACAACTACGCAGGTAAAAGCTGCACTCTCTAAAGCCAAAAACACAGCATCCATGAGACCAGCCAACATCCAAGGCTGCGCTTTACATGAACTTCAGAACGAACAGGTTCCCCACTTAAACACCATGTTCAATAATAGCCTCGCATCAGGCTTTGTGCCCACTGAATGGTGCACAGCAACCGTTATCCCACTCCACAAAGGGGGAGCCACCACTGATCCCGGGAACTATCAACCTATTAGCCTGATGAGCCTGGTCTGCAAGGCCATGGAACGTATTATCATGAAACTCATAAACAAAGACATTGGTAACCTCCAAACTCTGGATCCCACCCAGTTCGGGTTTGTGAAAGGCAGATCATGCCTCCTGAACCTGATCGACTTCTTTGAAGCAGTCACCAAAGCCATAGATGAGGGTAAGGTGGTTCACATAGCCTATCTTGACCTCACCAAGGCCTTTGACACCATAGCCCATTCTGGAATTATAGCTAAACTCACTAAACTAGGTATAAATCCCTATGAAACAAGATGGGTTGCCAAGTGGCTCACTGACAGAACCCACACTGTAAAAATTGCAGACTCCAAATCTGACCTCAAAGCAGTAATAAGTGGAGTACTACAGGGTTCCATCCTGGGACCTCTCCTGTTTGGTATCTACTTCTCTGACATACAGGCTAACACAGAAGGCCTCTGGCTAATGAAGTTTGCAGATGACTGCAAACTAGGAGCCATAGTCAAGTCCCCAAATGCTGTGGACATCCTACAGACAGATGCCTGGTGTCAGAGCCATGGCCTCAAGGTCAATGCCAAAAAGTGCAGTGTCATCCCCTTTGGTAAAAACTCTGTACCCATGAACTACCACATAGGCAGCAATCTACTTAACACCAAATTTGTGATAAGAGACCTTGGGACCCAGGTGGACAGTAGTCTCTCCTTTGATAGTCACATTGCCAAAGTAGTCAGGAAGTCCTTCTACATGTCACACCTCATCATAAAAGGGTTCTCATCCAGAAAAAAAGAGGTCATTGTGAACCTCTACTCGACTCACATTAGACCCAGTAAAGAGTACAACGCCTCTTTTGGAATGTACCTCACAAGACATCTATAGCAGCTGGAAAGGCCACAGAAGTACCTCACAAAGAGGATTACTGGCCTCAAACAAATGCCCTACACTGACCGTCTCAAAAACCTCCAGCTTTACTCCATAGCATATCGCCTACTCCAAGGTGATCTCTGCCTAACATATAAAGCTATGTCAAACCCAGGCTTGTTGAACATGCTACACCTAAAGAAATCCCAATCCCTCCAATCTACACGCTCTAGGGACCTAAACTTTGTCACCACAATAAACAGGACATGCTGGAGGGATAAATTCCTGTCCCAGAGACTTCCCATACTCTGGAACAGGCTACCATTTATGTCAAGCAAAGTTCATCATTAGCACTCTTCAAGAAAAATCTTGATGAGTGGATGGGAAATAGGAAATACACCCCGGGAATCACTTCTGTGTCTCTGCTCGACAGTGGCACAGGAAAATAACTTTCTTGGGTGGCGTAAGACAGGGAACCTTGTTGGCTAGGCTTACATAGGCCCCTGGGCCGATAGCCTAGTACATACCTATGAACCTATGAACCTATGAAGGGCACTCAGGAAACTCTGATCTGTGATATATAACATTAGGTATCCTGTTTTTTGCTTATTTTTACTAGTTACTTATAGCACTTTTATTGTCTGCTGCATACTTTTCTAGCTAGTCTCACTGTGTGCGATGTAGTAACTGGAAATTTTCTGCATTTGTTAAGCATTTGTGGTATTTGCGTATTACAGCAACCAGATTTACATGGTTGCAAAAAGCACATACCTGCACAGATAGGAGCGCATTAAACAATTGAAACCGTTACTCCAAGCTGTTAGAAGTGGAAAAAATATATGTGCATTACTTTTAGGAACATGAACAGTTTAAGAAATCTTCTTCCTATTTTCCTGTTTTGCTTGCCTTACAGACAACTCAAATCTTGCACCTTGCTTTCTGCTGCTGTAAACGAATCGTACTGGTAGGTTAACATCAGTTTTACACACAGCTTTCCCATCGAAAAGGATTTCAGTGTTGTACTTCTAAAAGTGATTAGAAGCTGTGGAAAACTGTGTGTAAAACTGATGTTCACCTACCATTCTGATTGGTTTACAAAAGCAGAAAGCAGGAGTGCAGACTGGAGACTAATATCTGAAGACTGAGTTGCTCGCAATGTGGTTGCAAACAACGATGCCAGTCAGTGTGTTCCTCCCCAGAAATACAAGCACGGCTTACTTATTTTTCCTTAACTACCGATAGGTATCAGTATTCTGTTGTTCATTTCAGTCCTACGAAATGGAAATGACTGAGCTTGTTGCAAACCAGAGTATGCATTACACATTACACAAGGTAATATATCTGGTTGCGATAATACGTAAGTACCGCATCTGATTGTTTGTTCTGATTTCCTGCCAAGGAGTGAATCATATAACTTTTTTGTTTGCAGTTAAAAGCATTCTGTAGAGTCTCCTTGCTCCTTTATCTGTTTAAACCTTTCATTTAAAAGCTCACTGCTACTTTTCTGTTGTGATAAACATAAGCAGTGTGAGTAGTTGTAGCATTGTCCATATTCAAGCTTGTGTTTTTGGGTCTAGTTGTTTGTTATAGAGGCTGTGTGTCTGAGCACATGTTCTAGGCCATCTTAAGTTAGCCAAGGCCATTCTTGCATTTCACTGAGACAGAAGTGTTTATGGTCATTGGCAGATTGGGGTTGCCTGGACTACGGTTTGCAGTAAGCACCTCATTACTTCTTTTGAGCTTATTTTAAAGTTGTTTCAGTTTTCAACTTTCTGTTACTTAAGAAGTTAACTTGTGAGTGTTTCTGCCATTTCACACTGAGCTAATTGGAGGAAGGGAACTCAGCAAGCTCTCATCTGTGATATATAACATTACGTATCCTGTTTTTTGCATATTTTTATGAGTTATTTATACACTTTTATTGTCTGCTGCATACTTTTCTATCTAGTCTCACTGTGTGTGAGGTATTAACTGGAAATTTTCTACATTGGTTAAGCATCTATTTGTATTTGTTTGCTCTGATTTCTGGCCAAGGAGTGTATCATATAACCTTTTTTGTTTGCAGTTAAAAGCATTCTCGAGTCTCCTTGCTCCTTTATCTGTTTAAACCTTTCATTTAAAGGCTCACTGCTGCTTTTCTGATGTGATAAACATTTCTTCAGTTTTTCTGCTTATGTAGTGTGAGTAGTTGTAGCATGGTCCATATTCAGGCTTGCGTTTTGGGTCTAGTTGATTGTTGTAGAGGCTGTGTGTCAGAGCACATGTTCTAGGCCATCTTAAGTTAGCCAAAGCCATTCTTGCATTTCAGCGAAAGGGAAGTGTTTATGGTCATTGGCTGACTGGGTTGCCTGGGCTACAGCTTGGAGTAAGCACCTCATTGGTTCTTTTGAGCTTTTTTTAAAGTTGTTTCAGGTTTCAACTTTCTGTTACATAAGAATTAACTTGTGAGTGTTTCTGCCATTTGACACTGAGCTAATTGGAGGAAGGGCACTCAGCAAACTCTGATCTGTGATATATAACATTAAGTATCCTGTTTTTTTGCTTATTTCTACTCGTTATTTATAGCACTTTTATTGTCTGCTGCATACTTTTCTAACTAGTCTCACTGTGTGTGTGAGGTATTAACTGGAAATATTCTACATTTTTAAGCATCTGTTTGTGTTTGTTTGTTCTATCTTCCTGCCAAGGAGTGTATCATATAACTTTTTTGTTTGCAGTTAAAGGCATTTCCTAGAGTCTCCTTGCACCATTATCTGTTTTAAACTTTCATTTAAAGGCTCACTGCTGCTTTTCTGCTGTGATAAACATTTCTGCATTTTCTTTTATCTAAGTAGTGTGGGTAGTTGTAGCATTGTCCATATTCAGGCATGTGTTTTGGACCTAGTTGTTTGTTGTAGAGGCTTTGTGTCTGAGCACATGTTCCAGGCCATCTTAGTTTAGCCAAAGCCATTCTTGCATTTCAGTGAGAGGGAAGTGTTTATGGTCATTGACTGATTGGGGTTGCCTGGACTACGACTTGGAGTAAGCACCTCATTGGTTCTTTCCAGCGTTTATTAAAGTTATTTCAGGTTTCAACTTTCTGTTACTTAAGAAGTTAACTTGGGAGTGTTTCTGCCATTTCACACTGAGCTAATTGGAGGAAGGGCACTCAGCAAACTCTTATCTGTGATATGTAATATTAAGTATCCTGTTTTTTGCTTATTTTTACGAGTTATTTATAGCACTTTTATTGTCTCCACCAAACTTTTCTACCTAGTCTCACTGTGTGTGAGGTATTAACTGGAAATTTTCTACATTTGTTAAGCATCTATTGGTGTTTCTTTGTTCTGATTTCCTGCCAAAAAGTGTATCATATAACGTTTTTGATTTGAGTTAAAAGCATTCTTTAGAGTCTCCTTGCTCCTTTATCTCTTTAAAACTTTAATTTAAAGGCTCACTTCAGCTTTTCTGCTGTGATAAATATTTCTGCAGCTTTTTCTACCTAAGTAGTGTGAGTAGTTAAAGCATTGTCCATATTCAGGCTTGTGTTTTGGGCCTAGTTGTTTGTTGTAGAGGCTGTGTGTCTGAGCACATGTTTTGGACATATTAGTTCAGCCAAAGCCATTCTTGCATTTCAGTGATAGAATAGTGTTTATGGTCATTGGCTGATTGGGTTGCCTGGACTACGGCTTGGAGTAAGCACCTCATTGGTTCTTTCGAGCTTTTGTTAAGTTGTTTCAGTTTTCAACTTTCTGTTACTTAAGAAGTTAACTTGTGAGTGTTTCTGCCATTTCACGCTGAGCTAATTGGAGGAAGGGCACTCAGCAAGCTCTCATCTGTGATATATAACATTGCGTGTCCTGTTTTTGCATATTTTTATGAGTTATTTATATACTTATATTGTCTGCTGTATACTTTTCTATCTTGTCTCACTGTGTGTGAGGTATTAACTGGAAATTTTCTACATTGGTTAAGCATCTATTTGTTTTTGATTGTTCTGATTTCCGGCCAAGGAGTGTATCATATAACCTTTTTTGTTTGCAGTTGAAAGCATTCTATAGAGTCTCCTTGCTCCTTTATCTGTTTAAACCTTTCATTTAAAGGCTCACTGCTGCTTTTCTGCTGTGATAAACATTTCTGCAGTTTTTTCTACCTAAGTAGTATGAGCAGTTGTAGCATGGTCCATATTCAGGCTTGTGTTTTGGGTCTAGTTGATTGTTGTAGAGCTGTGTGTCTGAGCACATGTTCTAGGCCATCTTAAGTTAGCCAAAGCCATTCTTGCATTTCAGTGAAAGGGAAGTGTTTATGGTCATTGGCTGAATGGGTTGCCTGGACTATAGTTTGGAGTAAGCACCACATTGGTTCTTTTGAGCTTTTCTTAAAGTTGTTTCAGGTTTCAACTTTCTGTTACTTAAGAAGTTAACTTGTGAGTGTTTCTGCCATTGACACTAAGCTAATTGGAGGAAGGGCACTCAGCAAACTCTTATCTGTGATATATATCATTAAGTATCCTGTTTTTTGCTTTACTTTTACGAGTTAGTTATAGCACTTTTATTGTCTGCTGCATACTTTTCTACCTAGTTTCACTGTGTGTGAGGTATTAACTGGAATTTTTCTACATTTGTTGAGCATCTGTTTGTGTTGTTTGTTCTGCTTTCCTACCAAAGAGAAAACCATATAACTTTTTTGTTTGCAGTTAAAAGAATTTGCTATAGTCTCCTTGCTCCTTTATCCATTTAAAACTTTCATTTAAAGGCTTACTGCTGCTTTTCTGCTATTATAAACATTTCTGCAGTTTTTATAACCTAAGCAGTGTGCGTAGTTGTAGCATTGTCCATATTCAGGCTTGTGTTTCGGACCTAGTTGTTTGTTGTAGAGCTGTGTGTCTGAGCACATGTTCTAGGCCATCTTAGTTTAGCCAAAGCCATTCTTGCATTTCAGTGAGAGGGAAGTGTTCATGGTCATTGGCTGCTTGGGTTGCCTGGACTATGGCTTGGAGTAAGCAACGCATTGGTTCTTCCCAGCTTTTTTTAAGTTGTTTCAGGTTTCAACTTTCTGTTACTTAAGAAGTTAACTTGTGAGTGTTTCTGCCATTTCACACTGAGCTAATTGGAGGAAGGGCACTCAGCAACCTCTGATCTGTGATATATAACATTAATTATCCTATTTTTGCTTATTTTTATGAGTTATTTATAGCACTTTTGTTGTCTGCTGCATACTTTTCTAGTTAGTTGCACTGTGTGTGAGGTATTAAATGGAAATTTTCTACATTTGTTAAGCATCTGCTTGTGTTTGTTTGTTCATATTTCCTGTCAAGGAGTGGGTCATATAACTTTTTTATTTGCAGTTGAAAGCATTCTCTAGAGTCTCCTTGCTCCTTTATCTGTTTAAAACTTTCATTTAAAGGCTCACTGCTGCTTTTCTCCTGTGATAAACATTTCTGCAGTTTTTTCTACCTTTGTAGTGTGGGTACTTGTAGCATTGTCCATATTCAGGCTTGCATTTTTGGCCTAGTTGTTTGTTGTAGAGGCTGTGTGTCTGAGCACATGTTCTAGGCCATCTTAGATTAGCCAAAGCCATTTGTGCATTTCAGTGAGAGGGAAGTGTTTATGGTCATTTGCTAATTGGGGTTGCCTGGTCTATGGCTTGGAGTAAGCACCTCATTGGTTCTTTCGAGCTTTTTTTAAAGTTGTTTCAGGTTTTAACTTTCTGTTATTTAAGTTAACTTGTGAGTGTTTTGGCCATTTCACACTGAGCTAACTGGAGGCAGAGCACTCAGGAAACTCTGATCTGTGATATATAACATGAAGTATCCTGGTTTTTGCTTAGTTTTATGAGTTATTTATAGCACTTTTAATGTCTGCTGCATACTTTTCTAGCTAGTCTCACTGTGTGTGAGATATTAACTGGAAATGTTCTACAGTTCTTAAGCATCTGTTTGTGTTTGTTTGTTTGTTCTGATTTCCTGCCAAGGAGTGGGTCATATAACTTTTTCATTTTCAGTTAAAAGCTTTCTCTAGAGTCTCATTCCTCTTTTATCTGTTTAAACCCTTCATTTAAAGGCACACTGCTGCTTTTCTGCTGTGATAAACATTTCTGCAGTTTTTTCTACCTAAGTAATGTGGGTAGTTGTAGCATTTTCCATATTCAGGCTTGTGTTTTGGGCCAAGTTGTTTGTTGTAGAGGCTGTGTGTCTGAGCACATGTTCTAGGCCATCTTCATTTAACCAAAACCATTCTTGCATTTCAGTGAGAGGGAAGTGTTTATGGGCATTCTCTGATTTGGTTGCCTGGACTACGGCTTGTAGTAAGCACCTCATTAGTTCTTTCAAGCATTTTTTAAAGTTGTTTCAGGTTTCAACTTTCTGTTACTTAAGAAGTTAACTTGTGAGTGTTTCTGCCATTTCACACTGAGCTAATTGGAGGAAGGGCAATCAGCAACCTCTGATCTGTGATATATAACATTAAGTATCCAGTTTCTTTGCTTATTTTTATGACTTATTTATACCAGTTTTCTTGTCTGCTGCATACTTTTCTAGCTAGTCTCACTTTGTGTGAGGTATTAACAGCAAATTTTCTACATTTGTTAAGCATCTATTTGTGTTTGTCTGTTCAGATTTCTTGCCAAGGAGTGTATCATATAACTTTTTTGTTTGCAGTTAAAAGCCCTCTCTAGAGTCTCCTTGCTCCTTTATATGTTTAAAACTTTCATTTAAAGGCTCACTGCTGCTTTTCTGCTGTGATAAACATTTCTGCAGTTTTTTCTACCTAAGCAGTGTGGGTTGTTGTAGCATTGTCCATATTCAGGCTTGTGTTTTGGGCCTAGTTGTTTGATGTAGAAGCTGTGTGTCTGAGCACATGTTCTAGGTCATCTTAGCTTAGCCAAAGCCATTCTTGCATTTCAGTGAGAGGGAAGTGTTTATGTTCATTGACTGATTGGGTTGCCTGGACTACGTCCTGGAGAAAGCACCTCATTGGTTCTTTCGAGCGTTTATTAACGTTGTTTCAGCTTTCAACTTTTTCTTACTTAAGAAGTTAACTTGTGAGTGTTGCGGCCATTTCACACTGAGCTAATTGGAGGAAGAGCACTCAGCAAACTCTGATCTGTGATATATAATATTAAGTATCCTGTTTTTTTTTGCTTATTTTTACTAGTTATTTATAGCACTTTTTGTCTGCTGCATACTTTTCTTACTAGTCTCACTGTGTGTGTGAGGTACTAACTGGAAATCTTTTACATTTTTAAGCATCTGTTTGTGTTTGTTTGTTCTGATTTCCTGCCAAAAAGTGTATCATATAATGTTTTTGATTTCAGTTAAAAGCATTCTCTAGAGTCTCCTTGCTCATTTATCTGTTTAAAACTTTAATTTAAAGGCTCACTGCTGCTTTTCTGCTGTGACAAACATTTCTGTGGCTTATTCTACCTAAACAGTGTGAGTAGTTAAAGCATTGTCCATATTCAGGCTTGTGTTTTGTGCCTAGTTGTTTGTTGTAGAGGCTGTGTGTCTGAGCACATGTTCTAGGTCATCTTAGCTCAGCCAAAGCCATTGTTGCATTTCAGTGAGAGGGAAGTGTTTATGTTCATTGACTGATTGGGTTGCCTGGACTATGACCTGGAGAAAGCACATCATTGGTTATTTCGAGCGTTTATTAATGTTGTTTCAGCTTTCAACTTTTTCTTACTTAAGAAGTTAACTTGTGAGTGTTGCGGCCATTTCACACTGCGCTAATTGGAGGAAGAGCACTCAGCAAACTCTGATCTGTGATATATAATATTAAGTATCCTGTTTTTTTGCTTATTTGTCCGAGTTATTTATAGCACTTTTATTGTCTGCTGCATTCTTTTCTAGCTAGTCTCAATGTGTGTGAGGTATTAACTGGAAATTTTCTACATTTCTTAAGCATCTATTTGTGTTTCTTTGTTCTGATTTCCTGCCAAAAAGTGTATCATATAACGTTTTTGATTTCAGTTAAAAGCATTCTCTAGATTCTCCTTGCTCCTTTATCTGTTTAAAACTTTAATTTAAAGGCTCACTGCTGCTTTTCTACTGTGATAAACATTTTTGCGGCTTATTCTACCTAAATAGTGTGAGTAGTTAAAGCATTGTCCATATTCAGGCTTGTGTTTTCGGCCTAGTTGTTTGTTGTAGAGGCTGTGTGTCTGAGCACATGTTCTTGGCCATCTTAGTTCAGCCAAAGCCATTCTTGCATTTTAGTGATAGAGTAGTGTTTATGGTCATTGGCTGATTGGGTTGCCTGGACTACGGCCTGGAGTAAGCACCTCATTTGTTCTTTCAAGCTTTTTTTAAAGTTGTTTCAGGTTTCAACTTTCTGTTACTTAAGAAGTTAACTTGTGAGTGTTTCTGCCATTTCACACTGAGCTAATTGGAGGAAGGGCACTCAGCAAACTCTGATCTGTGATATATAACATTATGTATCCTGTTTTTTGCTTATTTTTACTAGTTATTTATAGAACTTTTATTGTCTGCTGTATACTTTTCTAGCTTGTCTCACTGTGTGTGAGGTATTATCTCGATATTTTCTACATTTGTTAAGCATCTGTTGTGTTTGGTTGTTCTGATTTCTTGTCGAGGAGAAAATCATATAACTTTTTTGTTTGCAGTTAAAAGCATTCTCTAGAGTCTCCTTGCCACTTTATCTGTTTAAAACTTTCATTTAAAGTCTTGCTGCTGCTTTTCTGGTATGATAAACATTTCTGCAGTTTTTTCTACCTAAGTAGTGTGAGTAGTTGTAGCATTGTCCATATTCAGGCTTGTGTTTGGGGCCTTGTTGTTTGTTGTAGAGACTGTGTGTCTGAGTATATGTTCCAGGCCAGCTTAGTTTAGCGAAAGCCAGTCTTGCATTTCAGTGAGAGGGAAGTGTTTATGGTCATTGGCTGATTGGGGTTGCCTGGAGTATGGCTTGGAGTAAGCACCTCATTGGTTCTTTTAAGCTTATTTTAAAGTTGGTTCAGGATTCAACTTTCTGTTACTTAAAAAATTTACTTGTGAGTGTTTCTGCCATTTTACACTGAGCTAAATGGAGGAAGGGCACTCAGCAAACTCTGACCTGTGATATATAACATTAAGTATCCTGTTTTTTGTTTATTTTTACGAGTTATTTATAGCACTTTTATTGTCTACTGCATACCTTTCTAACTAATCTCACTGTGTGTGAGGTATTAACTGGAAATTTTCTACATTTTTTAAACATCGATCTGTGTTTCTTTGTTCTAATTTCCTTTCAAAAAGTGTATCATATAACATTTTTGATTTGAGTTAAAAGCATTCTCTAGAGTCTCCTTGCTCCTTTATCTGTTTAAAATTTTAATTTAAAGGCTCACTTCAGCTTTTCTGCTGTGATAAATATTTCTGCAGCTTTTTCTACCTAAGTAGTGTGAGTAGTTATAGCATTGTCCATATTCAGGGTTGTGTTTTGGACCTAGATGTTTGTTGTAGAGGCTGTGTGTCTAAGCACATGTTCTAGGACATATTAGTTCAGCCAAAGCCATTCTTGCATTTCAGTGATAGAATAGTGTTTATGGTCATTGGCTGATTGGGTTGCCTTTTCTATGGCTTGGAGTAAGCACCTCATTGGTTCTTTCCAGCTTATTTTAAAGTTGTTTCAGGTTTCAACTTTCTGTTATTTAAAAAGTTAACTTGTGAGTGTTTCTGCCATTTCACACTGAGCTAATTGGAGGAAGGGCACTCAGCAAACTCTGATCTGTGATATATAACATTAACTATCCTTTTTTTGCTTATTTTAAAAGTTATTTATACACTTTTATTGTCTGCTGCATACTTTTCTAGCTAGTTTCACTGTGTGTGAGGTATAAACTGGACTTTTTCTACATTTGTTAAGCATCTGTGGTACGTACGTATTATAGCAACCAGATTTTCATGGTTGTGAAAAGTGCATACCTGCACAGATAGGAGTGCAGGAAACACTTGAAACCGTTACTCCAAGCTGTTAGAAGTGGAAAAATAAGGGTCTATATTAGAACACCGAACATTCAAAATGTCGAGTGTTCTAATATCGAACCCTAGCAATCAAAAAAAAAAAAAATTGAACATTCGGAACAGCAAATTTTTTCCTAGGGAAAAAATTTGCTGTTCCAAAACATATACACACAACACAAGCACACCAAACAAACAGCAATCCACACATACACCTAAACTCTTACACCTAACCCTACACTAAACTATACATACACCACTAACTATCCACTTACCTTAACCCAAACCCTAACCCTAAGGTCTGTCACTATCCCACAGTCACCTCACCCGCACCAGAACCCTATCTCACATAATGTGCCCTAACCCACATGTCCACACAATCGCACACTTACCTGAACCTGACCCGTAACTTTCCACCAGAGCACTGAAAATACCGAAGTAACAGAAACGGACAACCAAATTCTTTCCCTAGGAAATAATTTGGTTTCCTCTTTCTTCGATATTTTCAGCATTCGCTGAAAATGGGTCAGTATTAGAACTCTCGACATTTCAAATGTTCAGTGTTCTAATATAGTCCCAAAAATAACTGTACATTACTTTTAGGAACAGGAACAGTTTAAGAAATCCTCTTCCTATTTTCCTGTTTTGTGTGCCTTACAGACACCTCAAATCTTGCATCTTGCTTTCTGCTGCTGTAAACAAATTGGACTGGTAGGTTAACATCAGTTTTACACACAGCTTTCCCGTTGAAGAGAATTTCAGTGTTGTGCTTCTGAAAGTGATCAGAAGCTGTGGAAAACTGTGTGTAAAACTGATGTTCACCTACCATTCTGATTGGTTTACAACAGCAGAAAGCAGGAGTGTGGACCTGAGACTAATATCTGAAGACTGAGTTGCTTGCCACGTGGTTGCAAAAAAATTATGACAGTGAGTGTGTTTCTCCCCACAAATACAGGCACAGCTTACTTATTTTTCCTTAACTACAGCTAGCTAATAGTATTCTGTTGTTCATTTCAGTCCTACAAAATGGAAATGACTGAGCTTGTTGCAAACCAGAGTATGCATTACACATTACACAATGTTACATATCTGGTTGCAATAATATATAAGTACCTCATCTGTTTGAGTTTGTTTGTTCTGATTTCCTGCCAAGAAGTGTATCATATAACTCTTTTGTTTGCAGTTCAAAGCATTCTCTAGAGTCTCCTTGCTCCTTTATCTATCCAAAACTTTGATTTAAAGGCTCACTGCTGCTTTTCTGCTGTGATAAACATTTCTGCAGTTTTTTCTACCTAAGTAGTGTGCGTAGTTGTAGCATTGTCCATATTCAGGCTTGTGTTTTTGGCCTAGTTGTTTGCTGTAGAGGCTGTGTGTCTGAGCACATGTTCTAGGCCATCTTAAGTTAGCCAAATCCATTTTTGCATTTCAGTGAAAGGGAAGAGTTTATGGTCATTGGCTGACTGGGTTCCCTGGACTACAGCTTGGAGTAAGCACCTCATTGGTTCTTTCGATCTTTTTATTTAAAGTTGTTTCAGGTTTCAACATTCTCTTACTTAAGAAGTTAACTTGTGAGTGTTTCTGCCATTTCACACTGAGCTAATTGGAGGAAGGGCACTCAGCAAACTCTGATCTGTGATATATAACATTATGTATCCTGTTTCGTGCTTATTTTTATGAATTATTTATAGGACTTTTATTGTCTGATGTATACTTTTCTAGCTAGTCTCACTGTGCGTGAGGTATTAACTGGAAATTTACATTTGTTAATCATCTGTTTGTGTTTGTTTGTTCTTATTTCCTGCCAAGGAGAACATTATATAACTTTTGTGTTTGCAGTTAAAGGCATTCTCTAGAGTCTCCTTGCTTTTTTATCTGTTTAAAACTTTCATTTAAAGGCTCACTGCTGCTTTTCTGCTGTGATAAACATTTCTGCAGTTTTTTCTACCTAAGTAGTGTGCATAGTTGTAGCATTGTTCATGTTTAGGCTTGTGTTTTGGGCCTAGTTGTTTGTTGTAGAGGCTGTGTGTCTGAGCACATGTTCTAGGCCATCTTAAGTTAGCCAAACCATTCTTGCATTTCAGTGAAAGGAAAGTGTTCATGGTCATTGGCTGACTGGGTTGCCTGGACTACGGCTTGGAGTAAGCACCTCATTGGTTCCTTCGTGCTTTTTTTAAAGTTGTTTCAGGTTTCAACTTTCTGTTACTTAAGAAGTTAACTTGTGAGTGTTTCTGCCATTTCACACTGAGATAACTGGAGGAAGGACATTCAGCAAACTCTGATCTGTGATATATAACATTAAGTATCCTGTTTCGTGCTTGTTTTATGAGTTATTTATAGCACTTTTATTGTCTGCTGCATACTTATCTATCTAGTCTCACTGTATGTGAGGTATTAACTGGAAGTTTTATACATTTGTTAAGCATCTGTTTGTGTTTGTTTGTTCTGATTTCCTTCCAAGGAGTGTATCATAAAACTTCTCTGTTTGCAGTTAAAAGCATCCTCTAGCATCTCGTTGCTCCTTTATCTGTTTAAAACTTTAATTTAAAGGCTCACTGCTGCTTTTCTGCTGTGATAAAGATTTCTGCAGTTTTTTCTACCTATGTAGTGTGGGTAGTTGTAGCATTGTCCATATTCAGGCTTTTGTTTTGGGCCTAGTTCTTTGTTGTAGAAGCTTTGTGTCTGAGCACATGTTCTAGGCCATCTTAGTTTAGCCAAAGCCATTCTTGCATTTCAGTGAGATGGAAATGTTATGGTCATTGGCTAATTGGGGTTGCCTGGTCTATGGTTTGGAGTAAGCACCTCATTGGTTCTTTCAAACGTTTTTTAAAGTTGTTTCAGGTTTCAACTTTCTGTTACTTAAGAAGTTAACTTGTGAGTGTTTCTGCAATTTCACACTGAGCTAATTGGAGGAAGGGCACTCAGAAATTCTGCTCTGTGATGTATAACATTAAGTATCCTGTTTTTTGCTTATTTTTATGAGTTATTTATAGCACTTTTATTGTCTGCTGTATTCCTTCCTAGATAGTCTCACTGTGTGTAAGGTATTAACTGGAAATGTTCTACATTTGTTAAGCATCTGTTTGTGTTTGTTTGTTCTGATTTCCTGCCAAGAAGTATATCATATAACTTCTTTGTTTGCAATTAAAAGCATTCTCTAGAGTCTCCTTGCTCCTTTATCTGTTTAAAACTTCCATTTAAAGGCTCACTTCTGCTTTTCTGCTGTGATAAACATTTCTGCAGTTTTTTCTACCTAAGTAATGTGGGTTGTTGTAGCATTGTCCATATTCAGGTTTGTGTTTTGGGCCTAGTTGTTTGTTGTATAAACTGTGTGTCTGAGCACATGTTCTAGGCCATCTTAGTTTATCCAAAGCCATTCTTGCATTTCAGTGAGAGGGAAGTGTTTATGGTCATTGGCTGATTGGGGTTGCCTGGTGTATGGCTTGGAGTAAGCACCTCATTGGTTCTTTCAAGCTTATTTTAAATTTGTTTCAGGTTTCAACTTTCTGTTACTTAAGAAGTTAACTCGTGAGTGTTTCTGCCATTTCACACTGAGCTAATTGGAGGAAGGGCACTCAGAAACTCTGATCTGTGATGTATAACATTGAGTATCCGTTTTTTTTCCTTATTTTTATGAGTTATTTATAGCACTTTTATTGTCTGCTGCATACTTTTCTAGCTAGTCTCACTGTGTGTGAGGTATTAACTGGAAAGTTTCTACATTTGTTAAGCATCTGTTTGTGTTTCTTTGTTCTGATTTTCTGCCAAGGAGTGTATCAAATAACTTTTTTGTTTTCCACCCTCCCTCCATATTGGTATCCTGTTCTTATACTTGGTGGCTTTGCAGTTGCCTGTCTCTACTGTAAATTTGATCTGGGACACTCCTCCCAGTCTAGTGTCATTACCTCATTCTACCTAATACAGGGAGGACATTTGAGAAGGCCAACCCACTTAGTTTCTTAACCTTGAATGCTCCTCCTTTCTCCCTTTCCACTTTACTAGCAAAAAAAAAAATGTCTAAGCTTGTTTCCTGCCTTTCCTGTAAGTAGTCTAGTCCAGATACAGATTTGCTGTATCCAGTACTGTTTGTAAGCTTCTGATCCCCCACACCTTTCTGTGTTGGAGAGAAGCCTTCTAGCTTATCAGTGGGAGTGGTAAGCACTAGGTAGCTTATCAAAGGAAAAAAAATACATTTTATGCAACGTCACTTAGCTAGGGTTAAACTATTCCCAGCGCCATAAAGTCTGCTCTTCAAATTTTCCCTTAGAACTAGCCAGTTTTTTTAGTTTTAGCATGGAAATCTGTTTCTTTGAGCTCAGCACTTCTTCAGAACTTGGTGTAAGCACTAAATAAGCTACAAATTACTACAGCACTCAGCTTTCCTCACTTGTCTAGAAGAAAACAGTTTTTAGTACTTAATAAATAATCACCTATCCAGGCATGTCTAAGGGTCAGCTTCCAGTGTTTTCACCTGTCTACCTGATGAATCTGGGCATCTTGGGGCAATGCAGCAATTGCCTCATGTGCACAGGCAACCCTCTTCTCCTACCAGCCAACACTACAACCTGTAAGACATTCACTTATATAGCCAAACTGGAAGCAAAGCTCTCTTCATCCAAGACTGGACTAGACAGTCAAGAGGAGAAGGTAAACACTTGCAGCACACCACACCAGACTCATCACATAGTCCCTCAAAACCTACACCACCAAAACACACACATAGAAACACAAAACACACACCTACATTCACAGAGGCTCTCAATAAAAATCTGCACAAGCAACAGAGACCTCCAAAGCAGAAATGCAAGCAACCTCCACACCCCCAACACAACACAAATAACACATACCCCACAAACTCAGTGTGCCACTCAACCACAGTCAATAAGGCATAACAACGTACCTAACACTCTAGTCATAGATGACTCTATAGTCAGGCACACTGATGTTCTACTCATCAGGCTAAACAAGGAGAAAGTTACTGTCAGCTGCTTGTCGGGTGCCAGGATCCGCCACATAATGCACGCACTAAGGTCACACCACAACAAGTACAAATATGACTCTGTCATTGTCCATGTTGGTGTGAATGACCTAAGATGTACCTCCCTGGACTACATGAAATGAGACATGGAGGAGCTCTCTGATCTTGTAGCTCAGGCAGGTATGACCCTAGCCCTGAGTAGCATCCTGCCTTCACCCAGAATGATACCACAGTACAAGGAAAAATGATTGACTTCAACAATTGGCTAAGCTTCTGGTGTCATTCTAAGGGGATCCAGTATCTGTCTGCCTGGGATGACATGCTCAACAGACCATGATGCTTTGCCAGAGATGGCTTGCAGTAATCACCCTTGGGATTCCGGATACTGGCTAAGGCTCTTGCCACCCCTATAGTGCCTTTTTAGGCAAGGTTCAAATGACAAACTCACTACCATAACAGGTACAAGCAACATCTGAGGGTAATGCAACTCAATGCTAGAAGTCTAAACCTCAAAATACACTCACTCGAGGCACTCCTTAAAATAGAGAACATTGACATCTGTGCAGTGACAAAGACCTGGTTCAAGGCTCCAGAGAGCACCCCTGCATTACCAGGTTATAACTCATACCACACCTTTTGGCCACCTAACCTGGACTGAAACACTAAAGGCGGAGGCATGTCCATATTCATTAAAGATATCCACACCTCCAGGCTAGTTGCTCAGCATAATGCATCCAAGATTATCCAAGTGCAACTAACTCTGGGCAAGACCGTAATCCAAATAGTAGCTTGCTACAGATCCCCCACGATGCCCCAGGATTCCCACTCCTCATTTTTGACACACTGGAAAATATTAGGGTACAACCTAACACCCTAATAATGGGGGATTTCAACTGCCCCACCATTAACTGGGAAAACTATTCATGTACCAACTCTTTTACTCAACATTTTCTGGAATTCATAAATTCCAATACCTTGGATCAACTTATCCACACCCCCACCAGGGGCAGCAATATCCTAGACCTGGTCATTGCCAATATGGGCGACCAGTGTTCCACACCAGAGGTCAATTCCTCATTGGTCAGATCCAACCACAAGCTAATCACCCTAGACATCCTCATCCTGCCCCCACCCTCCATTAGGGAAACCACTGTAAAAATCTCCCCAAAGCCAACTTCATGCTTCTTAAGACACAAGTGACAAACTTCATGCCACCCATGCAGGCAGACAATAGAGGTACAACTGCTGAATCCTACACAAATGCACTTTATAAACACTTACACAAGTGCATGGATCATGCTATCCCTAACAGAACCAAGATGCTGTCCTCCAAAAAAAGGAAGTCAGTCTGGTGGTCCCCTGCCATAAACAAACTCTACAACAGAATAGAAAAACTGTTGCAAAAAAGAGTTAAAGCTCATGATTGGAGGAACTCCCTGGTCAGTCTCAGTAAGAAGCTGAGATCTCTCATAAAATCCTCCAAAGCTAGTTACGAAAACAAAATCTCCACTGATTCTGAAGACAAACACAAAGCATTCTATAGCTATGTCAAGAATCTCAATGGCAACACTCAGATCTTCTCTGAGTTACAGCACAATGGCACTAAATATACAGAACCAACTGATATTGCCAACATCCTGGCAGATAGATTCAGTGCTAACTTTACCCCCCTCTCACCCCCTAAAGGGCCCATCTCTATACTGGAAGAATGCAAAGTTCCTGTAATCCTGGCTCCACAGGTAAAAACCACACTCTCCAAAGCCAAGAACACAACATCCATGGGACCTGGCAACATCCCAGGCTGCATTCTACACGAACTACAGAATGAACTGCCACCCCACCCCACGTAAGTACCATGTTCAATCATAGCCTCACCTCAGGGTTTGTGCCCACTGAATGGCGCACAACAACAGTTAATCCACTCCACAAAGGGGGAGCCACCACGGACCCCTGGAACTACCACCCCCATTAGCCTGACGAGCCTGGTCTGCAAGGCCATGGAACATATCATCATGGAACTTATAAACAAAGACATTGGTAATCTCCAGACTCTGGATCCCCCCCCCCCCCAATTCGGGTTTGTAAATGGCAGATCATGTCTCCTAAACCTGATAGACATCTTGGAAGCAGTCACCAAAGCCGTAGATGAGGGTAAGATGGGTCACACACCCTATCTAGATCTTGCCAAGGCTTTCGTCACCATCCCCCACTCTGGAATTATAGATAAACTCACTAAACTGGGTATAAATCCCTATATCACAAGATGGGTCACCAACTGGCTCACTGGCAGAACCCACACTGTGAAAGTAGCAGACTCTAAATCCGACTTCAGAGCACTGACAAGTGGAGTACCATAGGGTTCAGTCCTGGGTTGTCTCCTGTTTGATATCTACTTCTCTGAAGTACAGGCTAACACAGAAGGTCTTTGGCTATCAAAGTTCGCAGATGACTGCAAACTAGGAGCCATAATCGAAACTCCTAACGATGTGGACATCTTACAAAAGGGACTCACTGAGACAGATGCCTGGTGTCAAAGCCATGGCCTCAAGCTCAATGCCAAAAAGTGCATTGTAATCCCTTTTGGTAAAAACTCTGTACCCATGAACTACCACATAGGCGGTAGTCTGCTTAACACCAAAAGTGTGATAAGAGAACTTGGGACACAGGTGGACAGTAGTCTCACCTTTGATAATTACATCACCACAGTAGTCAGGAAATCCTTCTACATGGCACACCTCATCACAAAAGGTTTCTCATCCAGGAAAAAAGAGGTAATTGTTCCCCTCTACTCGTCACTCATTAGACACATTATAGAGTGCAATGCCCCTTTTGGTATGTACCTCACAAGACATCTACAACAAGTATAAAGGGCGCAGAAATACCTCACAAAGAGGATTACTGGTCTCAAACAGATACCCTACGGAGATTGTCTCAAAAAACTCCAGCTTTACATATTACCTACTCAGGGACGATCTCTGCCTAACATACAAAGCTATGTCAAACCCAGAGCTGTTGGACATGCTCCACTTAAAGAAATCCCAATCCCTCCGAGCTACATGCTCTAGGCACCTAAACCATGTCACCACAATAAATAGAACATGCTGGAGGGATAGATTCCTGTCCCAGAGACTTCCCATACTCTGGAACAAACTACCTATCTATATCAAATAAAGCTCCTCATTAGCCCTCTTCAATAAAAATCTTGATGATTGGATGGGAGATAGGAAATTCACCCTGGGGATCACCTCTGTGGCTCTGCTCGACAGGGACACAGGAAAATTATTTTCTTGAGCCGCGAAAGCCAGGGTACCTTTTTGGCTAGGCTTATATAGGCCCTTGGGCCAATAGCCTAGTACCTACCTATGAACCTATGAACCTATGAACTCTGACTTTTTCACCTTTTATATTCTTGTCTCTCTCTCTCTCTCTTTCATCCGCCACTACTGCTCCTCCAACCTGCCTATATCCTTAATCTTCTCCTACTAATACCCCCTCCTTTCCCACCTCATTATCTTACCTGTCTGCTGTTATGTCAACTTCTTCACTATCAGAACTTTTTCTGTTTATGTTTTTCTTGATTTCTGCTTAAAACCCTTCCACATCCTGTATTTTCTATTCTTGCTTGAGTAACATCCTATCTCATTAATATCAATATACATATACTGAATCTGTGTGCATTATCATGGCTCTAGTGACATCCTCACCTGATTAATATTAATATACATATACTGAACCTGTGTGCATTATCATGGCTCTAGTGTCATTCTCACCTGATTAATATCAGTATACATATACTGAACCTGTGTGCATTATCATGGCTCTAGTGACATCCTCACCTGATTAATATCAATATACATATACTGAACCTGTGTGCATTATCATGGCTCTAGTGACATCCTCACCTGATTAATATCAATATACATATACTGAACCTGTGTGCATTATCATGGCTCTAGTGTCATTCTCACCTGATTAATATCAGTATACATATACTGAACCTGTGTGCATTATCATGGCTCTAGTGACATCCTCACCTGATTAATATCAATATACATATACTGAACCTGTGTGCATTATCATGGCTCTAGTGACATCCTCACCTGATTAATATCAATATACATATACTGAACCTGTGTACATTATCATTGCTCTTGTACCTCCAGCTATTACATATTAACATGTCTTTGACTTATGTAAAATAATATAACTTCTAAAGAATATGATATATGTCCTTATTATTTGTCTCAATGCTACCTGCAAAGTAATGCTTAAAATGTTTAATTTTTATTGTTGTTCATTGTAAACATTTATTTTATGTGGATATTTTCTACCCAGGCCTTTGCTGAAAATGGGACTTGTGCCCAATCTGATTTTTCTGCTAATCAAAAGACAACAAATAATTAATTAAAGAGCACAAAACGAACACAGCAGAACCATAATCACAGGATTTTTTTTTTTTTTAAGGAACTGCTACCTGTTGATTCAGAACAGACCTGCAGGCTGACAGTGCTTTCTATTAGGTCCATTCTGAGTATCTAAGCACTTTGGTTGGCTGGATTTCCAGACAGTGTTGTGCCACAATACCAAAAAGGAAGAGGCTTTAAACAGTTTGCATTCGAGATGAGGGTTATTTCAAAACACTGTAGCTGGGAAATTCTTTTATAAAAAAATGTTTGCAACTTATTTTTAGAGTGAAGCTGCTAAATTTCCTTTACTCCAGAGTGCTTGCATGCTTCCACAGAGGAGAAGAGTCTGTTTCAGCAAGAAAGAGAGAGCAGAGAAGCAATGAAAGCACTAGTGATAGTCAGGGCAATGTTAGCAAGATTTTTTTGTGTTTCTTTGTGTTTACTGAGGTAAGCCTCAGTCTCAGAATTGCCTCTGATTTTAGTTCTATGCAGTGACTCTCTAAGAGGTGCTTAGTGTACGTTCAGGGGGCGAGTGCACACATTCAAGAGCAACATATTGAAGTTACTACATTATTGTAGTAGTCTTTTTTTTTTTTTTTTCTTCTTTCACTTTCCTCACCATCAAGCATCGGAGATGTAGACAGAAAATGGCTACCTTTTTGAGGACGAGGTGTGGAGGCATCTTGTACATGAAAGCTCAAGGTCATCATTTGATGACTGCTAACAAACACATGTTATGATGTGGGGGCAGTGCATTCGCTTACTAACCACAAGTGCAAATAGCAATATGTCACTGTAGCTCTTACAGTTTTCATTCATTATAAGAAATTAGTGTACAGAAGAGGGCTATCATTGTAGGGGCTTGCAATACATGATAGCAAATGGCAATTATGACTGATATGGTTTGCTGGAGAGGCAGTATATATCAAAGATCAAGGTTACCATTATTATTATTGCATTTTGTAACAGCTTCACAGTCAGACGTAGTGAACCTTCTAAAAAGATGCACAATACACTGGGACAGTGTCTGTGAAGTTTATACCAGACAGGTTAACAATAATAATTATTATTATTAGTATTATTATTATTATTATTATTATTATTACTGCAAGCTGCTTTAAGGAAAGGGAAATATGGCTTCTTACCTAAAGCTAACACAACCCAGTGCTTCACAGGGCTTTTGTTGTCCAAGTTTAGCAGTGTATCTAGAATTATTTTGGCTCTGTTTAACTGTTTCTTGCAAAGTATGTTGAATCTAATGTCCTCTAAATCATCATTAGACCAGAATGGCAAAAACAAATACATTTTTCCACTAGCCAAGGCAACATTTCTGTTACTGCATACAGAGGGTTTACTTATTTGTTGTGGCTATTTCATTTTTTTCCCATTATTCATTGTGACCTGTATTATGTAATGAAGAGTGATCATCATAATATCAGGATTCATTGCTTCATTTGAGTAAACGCTGATAACATCAATTTCTGTTTGGCTGAAACTGTATTTTTTTTACTTTATTAGTCTCCTCTGGATTTTCAGATTTAGTTATTTGCAACCTAGCTACTGCTCTGATTGCCTGCTCTGACTCAGCTGTTAGTGGTCTCTAAGACCGAAGCTAGACCACTGGCTCAGCTCTAGCTTGGCTCTTCTTCACAATTCCCAGGCTTGCCCACTTTTAGGTACAATAGTGCAATACTGCTTTTGTTCCATTCATCAGATAGTGAGCAAAAGCCTAGGGGCATTCACAAACACCATTGAACATCATGTTGGACAAAGTTATTTGTGGTGAATAGGACTATGTCCTTGAATTCTATCTCAATGCAATGTATAGTCTGGAAAAACAAACTAAGATCTTGGAAGGTTAGTCAAGGCTTCTGCTTGCTGCTAAATATTCCAATCAGATAAAATTAAATCTTAAAAAGCCCTTATAAATCATTGAATTAAACATTAGAATGAAAAACTGCTAAAATGCAACTACCAAAGAAAAGGAAGTCAATGTTGAATACCAGTGCTGAAAGTTTGGATTCACATGCAAAATAAGAGTGTTGCAAACTGAGATTAACTCATAAAATTCTGACAGCACATACTGAAAACTGTACTCTTGTCCAGTTAGACCCTTATCCAATCTTATAAGATCACAAGAATATAGAGGTGCTTTTAGTAATACATTCCGAGCCATCTGATACCCTTTACTAGTAGGCATTACTGCCAGACAGCAAGAAAAGGAACAGGAAAGTGTGGAAACTCTGATGCAGTCAATGGAGTTCCCATATGACAGAGCAATGGATGGCACAGGATGAAATTGAAGAGAAGGTGCCACAGGAAGATGCTATAGAACTTTCTATAGAATGCCCACAGGAAATGGGAAACAAGGGATGTGCCCTCAGTTTGGAAGCAAATGAGCTAAGATAAGAGTTGCTAGATTTAATAGACGTGGATAAATATATTAAGATGAATGAGAGAAATAGACTGCAGAAGGTCAATAAAACCCAAAAAGTCAGAATTCTGATAAAACAAATGAATGCAGTAATTAGGACTGTCCATAGAGATCCATGTGATATAACAGAAGTAAATAGGATACATTACGAGACTGTGAGCACAAATTAATAACACAAAATTCTAACACAAGAACACAGGGTAGTAAGGGAAAGGAAGGGGAGAAATCAAATGCCATCATGGAAGTATCGAGGAGAGAAAACTATAACTCAATTAAGACAAGAAGTGTCAGTGTTAGAAGACTATAGAAGAGGGAACATATCAACAAAAATATTAAGAAAGATAGATGTGATAAAAGCAATGCTCGGTATTTCAACAGACCAGGATCTATCATGGACTACCGCAAATAAACTAAAAATTTCAGCACAGGAAGAAAAACTTAGAAGATACATAGATAAATATAAAGGAAAAGTACAAAATAAGCAGAATATTGATGACCCAAAAACGTTTTATACAGAATTGGGAAACAAGGTAAAAGGAATTGAAAGACTGCCAAAAAAGAGGAAGTAGATACGTTTTGGAGAAGTATCTATGAAGATCCTCTGGAACACAACAAAGATGCTAAATGGATAGAAGTTAAAAAAAGAATAAGAGGTTTACAGGTGCAGGATATGAAATGGGTTGAAGTAACAGCCAGAGAGATTGAAACAAAGTTAAGAAAAGCCTCTAACTGGAAACCCCAGGCCCAAATGCAGTACCTAACTTTTGGATAAAAGTATTAACATCTTTGAACAAAGATTTAGCCATAAGTAAGAACTATTTATATGCGCACCCTGAACAGACACCAACCTGGCTAACAACAGGCAAAACAATGTTCCTACTTAAGAGTGAACCTGCAAGCTACCCTAAAAATTATAGACCAATAACTTGCCTTTTGAGGATGTATAAACTATACATGGGAATTGATGCTGAGTTTATAGTCATTTAGAAGAAAACTCAATTATGGCAGTAGAACAAAAGGGAAATAAAAGAAAGTCGTATGGAAAGGATCATTTGTTGTTAAATAAAGTCATACTGGAGAACTGTAAAAAGGGGAAGAATTAAGTATGGCATGGATAGACTATAAAAAAGCATTTGACAGTATCCCACGTTCTGGATAAAAAAGTACTTAAAAATGTATAAGATACATCTTACTCTGATCGACTACATTACAGTGAACATGAAACAGTGGCAGACCAATTTGCAATTAAGCCATGATAAAGGACAGATTATTACCCAGGGATAAAAATTCAAAAGGGGATATTCCAGGGTGACTCTCTCACCATTACTATTCTGCCTTGCCATTAACCCATTAAGGTGTCTACTTAACAGCTAAGGCCATGGCTACAATGTGGCTCCTAAAAAACAACAAAGTGTAAAGACTTCTCATCTTCTCTTTGTTGATGATTTAAAACTGTATAGCTCATCAAATGAGGAACTGAAAGCACAGATGCAGGTTGTCAAAACTTTTTCAGATGATATAAGAATGTCATTTGGTCTTAATAAGTGTGCAAAAGCAACCTTTAAAGCAGGAAAACTGCAGCACCAGGAAACATCAGTTTGGGACAAGATTGTGATAGAACTGGAGCAAGAGGGAGTGTATCAATATTTGGGAAGAAGGATCAGCAATAAAACATGAACAAATGTGAATAAAACTTAGTAAGGAATGTTTTAGAAGACTTTAATTCTAAAAACAGCATTGACATCTAGGAACAAAATCCAAGCTATAAAGCAATTTGCTCTTCCTGTCCTAACTTACAGTATTGTTGTGATTGACTGGCCCCAAAATGTGTTAGATAGATTAGATAGGAAAACAAGAAGGATGCTTCATGCTCACCAAATGATTTATAAAAATCAGTGTATACCAAGATTATATATTCCCCATTTAGAAGGAGGGATGGGCCTCCTTGAAACTGATTACATGTATAGATCTGCAATTGTGGGACTCCACACATATCTGCTGACCTCACAAGACCCAAGTGTAGTGAAAGTTTTGAAACATGAGGAGAATAAATCTAAGATTACTTTTCTGCTTAATTTAGTAGAAGCATATCGGCATCAAGTAGGAATGGAAATCAAATCAGAAGTAGATAAAAATCAGGCAGCAAATGAATGTGCCAAAAAACAAAAGAAAGGAAAATAAGGTGAAGGACCAGATGAGAAGGTAAGAAATGTGGAAAAAGCATAAATATAATTGCAAGTATAGAAAACTTCTAGAAGAACCTCATGTTGATCAGGAACGAATCCAGGAATGGTTAAGGAGAGGTGAATTCAAACCAAGAGATGAAAGGTTAATATTGGCAGCCCAAGATAGTGGGCTACATACACTCTGGTTTACAAAGTCCATTGAACATGTGGGAGAAACAGACAAATGTAGATTTTCCAAAACCAAATTGGAAACAGTCACACACCTTGTTGTTGGTTGTGACACACTAATGGCAAAAGGACTGTATACTGAAAGGCATAATAATGTAACAAGACTGTTGCACTGGGGATTGTGCACACATTATGGTACTGAAGTGACTGAAAAACATTGGAAACATGAGCCTCAAATCATCACAGATAATGATGAAGTTTATATCACATAGGATCACCCATTACCAACAGTTCAAAAGATATATGCTAGAAAACTGGATACAGTGGTCCATGAAAAGAAGACAAAAGTAGCATTGATCATTGAAATCGCTACACCCAGTGACTACAATGTCTTGCGTACAGAGAGACACAAAGTCATAAAATACCACAATGTGCAGGCAGAAGCAGGAGCCATGTGTGAAGACAGATACCCAGACAGCTCCAATAGTAGTAGGAGCAACAGGTAATATCAAAAAGAATCTACAATCATATTTCGATATGCTACCAATCCATGTAATCCTATACGAATTGCAGAAGGAATCATTACTGGTCCCATTGCGAGTGCTGCAAAGCGCACTTTTGGCTGACATCAAAGATTGAAACAATACTAATTTCATGAACTTTAATCATATTTTGACTTAGGAATGGGGTCTATTCCTGTCATGGTATTAGAAACCCAAAATGTTTGGAGAAATAAAAAAAGAGTAGACATAGTGGTGAGATCTTGGGCTCACAGCTTTAGGTTTCAATCCAGGCATTTTGTTACTCATTTCCCAGTTTTCATATTCCCTCATGTCTGTTTGGGTTTTATCTGGCAACTCTAGTGACGAGTTGATGTTTGACTGGCTACACAAAAATGCCCTCACATAAATTGTCCACACTTATATATTTACCCTTGAACTTGCAGCCAGGGTTGTTTTTGAAAAGGGTCCAAGAAGGATCAGTTCATTTGCATGGCTAACAATTTGCATTTAGTTTAAGAATCATGTGTTGTATTTTCTCTTACAGAAAAAATGCAGTTATAGGCGCTGTTCTCCAGTAACAATAAAGGTTTTCCTCTTAATAAAACGTGGAAACTCGGTTTCAATAAATTCAAGGTCCAAGTCCAACAGACCACTAGGTAAAACGTTTCAAGACATTTCCAAAATAAGGAAGGAGGTTACAACAGGGGAACAGAAATGGGGTTTGGTGAACACCAAGGCCATTATGGGGGATACAAACAAACATATAACCAGTATGGAGACCAAACTATTAATAATGGGACCCCTTTAGAAGAGCAGGGACCGAGAAGGTCCGAAAGGATAAGGAATTTAGACCAACAACCATCTTACGCAGTAGCAATGAGGAATTATTATGTACCACCACAGAGGAGGGGGGGGGTGTCAGGGAGATTCAGTAGACAGTAACATTTGTACTACCACGTCTCAAGAACGTGTTAATGTCAACGAGAATTGTATAAACAATATAGAGAGAAATGTTGGGTCTAACGTAGTTATTTTATCTAAAGACAATTTTTTTATTTATAACTACACAGAGGTAAAACAAGAACATTTCAATTTGTTTACAAAAGGTTTCACATTTGTCCCAGTTAAAAAAACTGGGATTGATGAAATCCTATTAGATATCAGGCTATTCACTAGGAAGTTGAATTTATTTCACATGTTCAAAGAAAGGAATACTAAATACAAAAAAACTAATCTCAAGAAAGCCAGTATTTTTAACCCCCAATACACCAAGACATATTGAATTTTGAAAGATGTGTCATGGGTACAATAAGGGATGGATACAAGAAACATTTACCCACAGGACACAATTTGACTAAGAACGAAATTTGTACTCTACAACAATTAAGTGACAATGTTAATTTGTGGATAATGAAACCTGATAAAGGTGGAGGGGTAGTGCTGATGGATACATGGGACTATACTAAGAGAATATGTGATATACTGGACAAAGATAGTAAGTATAGCCTAGTATCTAGGAATGAAGTGAATATTTCTTAAAGAAAAATAGACATGATTTTAGAAGACAATTTACTACAAGGTCTAACAGACAATGAATTATACAATTTTCTAAGAGTAACAAAACCAGTTATTCCAGCAATATTTGGTATACCTAAGGTGCACAAGGACAAAGAAAGTCCACCTTTAAGACCAATTGTGTCCTCACAAGGTTCAAAAACACAACCGCTTGCAATTTTTGTGGACATCAAACTAAAAGAATTTTATAAGAAATTTCCACACATTTTAATAGATTCATGGGATTTCTTATCTAAAATAGGTGGCACCCAGTACAGGGATGGTATTGTTTTTTTGACAATTGATGTGAGAGATTTATTTTCAGTCATTCCACACCAAATTGGGTTGGAATGATTTGAAAATATGATAGTGGAGATGAAAATTCTTACAGCTGATGATTTTAAGCTAGTTATGGAAAATATGGAACTTGTTTTGAAGTATAACTACATTTATTTTCAAGGAGATTTATACCACCAAACAGATGGGGTTGCCATGGGATCTGCCTGTGCCCCCATTTACGCAAACATTATAATGTTATTCTGGGAAAAACATTTTGTCTTTAGTTCTACTTTTTACAAACATATTGTAGGCTATTATAGATTCTTGGACGATATATTTATTTTGTGGGACGGACCCGAAGATAAAATTAATAAATTTATTACACATCAATCAGAGTACGGAATTTCTCGAGTTTACTTACGATTCAGACTCAGAAGAAATACATTATTTGGATGTTAAATTGACAAAAGATAGAATAAACAAAAAATTCAAATCTAGAATTTTTCGGAAGGAATGTTACTCGAATTCTTTTTTACATTTTAAGAGTGACCATCCCTACCACTCAAAGATGAATATAATAAAAGGACAAATGATTAGAGTAGCTAGAATGACTTCTGACAAAACAGAACTGATGGAAGAAATGGAAATACTACACAATATGTTCAAGGAAAGGTGATATCCTGACCACATGATTGAATCAAACAAAAAAGTTGTAATAGATAGACTGGATACATTATACAAACCCCTACTAACAAATATAGGTACTATTGGGGTAGAAAATATGTTTAGCACCAGAAAAGATGAGGAAGAGAAACTTCCTTTTTTGGTTTTGACACACTTTAATGGTGTCAGATGGATTAAAAAATGCATCAGTGATGCATGGGGAATGTTTAGTAAAATGTCTAATAAGACAGATGTTTTCCAATTACCACTTAGATATGTTTTTAGGAAGAGCAGAAATTTGAAAAATATACTTGAGAAAAAGAAAAACATTCCAAGTGGAGCAAGTAGTAAATATGGTACTTTTAGATGTGGTAGGTGTGCACAATGTGTTTTTATGGCAGATACTAAAGAATTGGAACTACCAAATATAAATTTGAAATTGATAGGTAGTAAATACTACAGTTGCTACACAAAAGGGGTGGTATATTTGTGTTACTGTAAGAAATGTCTGAAATACTACATAGGGAAAACTGAATGTAATTTAAGGGCAGGTATATATGAACACAATAGAGATATTATCAAAATGAACGGCAACAATGCCTTATTTGGACATACCCGGATATGTAGAGATGCAGATTTTAAATTTTGGATATTGGAAGAGGTGGTGAAGCAAGAGAGAGGGGGGGATTGGGAAACCAAACTGGAATTTAGGGAGATGGTTTGGCAGTTAAGGTTGGACGCATGTGGAAATTATGGATTGAATGACCACATATCCATCAACCCAGCCCTTAAGACTCTCGCTGATGACCCAAAGAGACATCGATAGATGGTTAACTGTTGTAACTTATGTAAATAAATAAATAAATAAAATATTCAGATTCAGTCCTTATGGAGCATGTACATATAATATATTTTATTTTTATTAAGGGTGTAGCTTAAAATATAGTTGTTAACACTATTTAAGGTACAAGAATAAATGTGGTTTTAACATACAATATTTTTATACTATATATATATTTTACATACATTTTATATATATTTTTATATATATTTTTTATATTTTTTTATATTTTATATATATATATATATTGGTATTTATACACCAAACTAATGTATTAATAAGAAATTAGTATTTCCTGTCACAATTTCTTTGATGATTTTACTTATATTTAATTTTTACAACATTTATATAAATTGGAAACAAAATTATGAAATGTTAAGATCATGAATTCCTATGAACCTCTACAACTTTGTATTAACATTCAAGTGTAAATTACCAAAGGTTTGGTTCAGCATTACCTCAATGTTAATTAGTGTCAATTAATGGCCAGCCTATTAGAAGTCAAGATTAATTAAGTGTGTTTTACTTAGATGTATTTAAACTGAAGATTTGTATGTGTAACAGATTCTGATGAAGTCTCCATATGGGAGATGAAAGCGCTTAATCTGTTTTTTTTTTGTCAAATAAATTGGTGTCTTGAAACGTTTTACCTAGTGGTCTGTTGGACTTGGACCTTGAATTTATTGAAACTGAGTTTCCACGTTTTATTAAGAGGAAAACCTTTATTGTTACTGGAGAACAGTGCCTATAACTGCATTTTTTCTGTTTTGAAGTTGTGTGCTTTTCGGTTACTAGTATTTTCTCTTACCCTTGTGGCTGGGCTCGTGGGGACTGAAAAGATTCTGAAAAGGATTTGTTCACTTACCCATTTATGGCAGTATGATTGATTTGGGATAGCACTGGCGCCTTTTCAAATAAGCTTACAAGTTAGTGATAATTATACACAGCTATAATGGCTCAACTTTGGTCAGTTTTTTTTCTCATATTGCAGTTGTGATCATGCATTCATCTTACTATGCAACTATGTTCTTAGAATAAATTTCAAGAAAAAGTCATCTATGGTGTAGCTTTAGAATGGTCATAGCAGATATTTGAATTTCTGCAACTAAAAATAGAAACTAGACAATTGAGATTTTTAATAAATACACATTTTCTCTGTGCAGATAAAAATTAAATCATTCTGAGCAAAACATGTTATTAATTTATAGTCTTCACCAGACACCTTCCATGTCTATGAGTGACCAAAAGAAATTCCTGAATGTATTTTTGAAATTACCTGCAGTGAAAAACTATTTCACAATGGATGATTTCAACTACCCATGGATAGACTGGTGCACCTATACCTCAAAAGTCAGTTGTGTCCAAACATTTCTGGACTTGATGAATGACCATTCCCTAGAACAAATAGTAAACAAGTCCAAATATAGAGCAGAACATCCTACATCTAGTTCTTACCAGCAGCTCCTTCACATGTAACATTCCTGAAGGTCATCCTTGCCTGCTGAAGTCTGCTAATTAGTTAGTTGCTTTCTGCTTTAATGTCTCAAATACCCCTGAAGTTAATAATACAGGATTTAGGAATTTCCAACAACCAAGAATAATCATGATCTATGATGAGCTCTCCAAATTTACTTTTAATATCTCCAGTCCCTGTGTAACATCTGCTGCTACTTATTCAAGGGAGTTCTCTGTCCTCCTTCATAAGTGTAGAGATCAAGATTTCCCTACTAGAATTAAATATACTAGGAACTTTAAAACAAACTGCCATGATGGTCCAGCAGCATAAGTACAGTTTATTACAAAGGAAAACAAATTAAAGTTGTATAATAAAAGTAAATCTTCCAATAAAGGCATTATCAAGAAGGCCAACAAAGAGCTAAAAAACACCATTAGGATGACCAAAGCAAATCATGAACTGAAACTAGAATCTGGAGCTATGGATAACTATAAATCCTTCTTTAATTACACCAGAGAATTAAAACATGGTACCCAACAGAGTTATATTCTCAGCTACTCAAAAATCGTGCCAACCACTCTGGCCCTAAAGACACAGCTAATATATTTGAAGATAGGTTTAGTGCCAAGTTTACACAAGAAACAGTCAATGAAACTTTCCAAATCCCTGTGTCACTTACCCTGTCCCCAAAGTTAATGGAGCAGTATGTCCTAACCATACTCTCTAAAACTATAATACCACTTAAATGGGTCCAGACAACCTATGTCATTGCCTAATAAATAGCACCAAACACACTCTAGCAGAAGCTTAGCCACAAGTTATGTCCCAGAAGTACTGAGTACTGTTCTTGTAATGCTTCTTCATAAGGGAGACCCTGCCACAGACTCTAGGAATTATCGACCCAAGGGCATAAGTAGTCTACTTTGCAAAGCTGTGGAAAGCATCATATTGGACTTCATTAAGTATAACATTATTTTTTTTTCTGAAACTGTGCCTTCAAAAGATTGGTTTGCTTGTGTTTACCTAATTTGGTTAATTTTTTCAAGAAGGTCAGAGAAGCAGTGGATAGTGGCCACTCAGACTACATAACCTATCTGCACTTGGCTAAGGCATTTGACACCACCACCCCCTGCTGGCATATTAAACATACTAAGAGACCTGAATGTAGAACAATACATGGTAAGGTGGATGACTAACTGGATGAAAAATAAAACCCATGTACTCAAGGTGGCAGGAGCCACCTAAAAAATAAAAAGGTAGCTACCATACCTCAGGGATCAGTTCTGAGCCTCTACTTCTTGGTATATGCTCCGTGGACATCTAAACTATAAATTTAAATATATGGCTACATAATTTTGTCAAGGGCAGTAGATTGGCTATGATTGCATGATCTGACTCCCCTAGATATTGTATTCCTAAAACAAGAACTAATCCTTATAAACCAGTGGTGTTCTGAAAAGGGACTAAAATTAAATGCAAAAAGTGCAGTATTGTTGTTTTTGGCAAACAACTCATCTGCAATTTACAGCATAGCCAGTACCCAGCTTCTTTTCCTTTGACCACTGTGTAGCCTTAGTAGTCAGGAAATCCTTCTGTCTAACATAGCTAATGTCTAGGCATTTCATCCAGGTCTAAAGAAGTGAGCTCAGCAATTGCAGAATACAATACCTTCTTCAATATGTATCTATCTAGACATATCACCCAGCTAGAAAGACCCAAAAGACTCCTAACAAGAAAGATTAATGGTCTGAACTACCCTAGCTACCAGTAAAGATATGAAGCCATGTCCCTATAATCAGTCTCTTATAGACTTCTACATGGAAATCTATGTCTTACATCATATGAAGGATCCCACCCTCCTTGATCTCTTGTATATCTCTAAAAGACAAATATCTTCACAAATTTTAAAGATCCTCCAACTTGCTGAAGATATAGGTATATTACTCAGTGTTTCCCCTATCTCTAGAACAGACTTCCTTCAATTCTTCTGGGACATAATTTGTAGCTACTCTTAAGTTAAACATGTAAAACAGAGCAACACCCTTACACTCTTCATGGCAGACTAGGATAATTGGATGGGCATCTGTAAATTCATTCTAGACCTGGTTTGCTTTGCCCTTCTAGACATGGAAGGTAAATCATGAGGACGGGTATTGTCAATGCACATGTGGTCTCATGGCTAACTAGTCTTGTAATATTTATGTGCCTATGAGCTTATGATCCCATAAGCAGAGTAACAGCTTCTCTGTTGACCTCAGTCTAATTCTTCTCAAGACAACCATTATGCGTCTCCCCTTATTATCTAGGAACTTGTGCACTGAAATGGCAATATTTTTCTATTCAATGAATTATTATATACCACTTTAATATGCATAGATAAGTAAATGTGTTCCAACACATTGTCAAACATGGTCATTTCCTTGTTTGTCTCAAAGACTCATCAGAGACCCCTATTCAGTTCTAATTTGATCTGTTCAATAATGCATTCAGCAGATGTTGAAGGCTATTGAGTATTTCTGCAGGAATTTATGGTAGTAGTCTAACAATCCTAGATATGATCTAAAATGATGCATTCTGAGGATAAGATGCTATGTCCATCTTCTTAGTTGGCTTCTGCATTCTGTCTTCAGCAATTGTATGCCAACAGTAATGAATTTCATTAAAAGTTTATGTTTATTTTGTTTGAAATTCATTTTCATTAGTTTGTCCAGAAACACCTGTAAGTTGCTCAAGTGGCCATTATTATCCATCCTGGTCATCAGCATGTCCACAAGGTAGCACCATATCAGGAAAACTCATTACTGGAGTCTGTGATGTACTACTTTCAGCTATATTGATGATGTAGATGCTAATCCAAAATCAATATGGTTATACCAGTGTATACGTTTGTATGTATAAGTTATCAGAAACTGTTTATTAGAGTCTAAAATTGTTGTTTTCATGTATGTTTGTGATAAGTCAGTTTTTAATAAAGCACTTACACTGTTAGACAGATGAACATTTTAACACACTAGATATGTGAGTATTATCTCTTTAAAATATAAATAGCATGTGTCAAGTAACCTGCAATGGGTCTTCAGACTGGCTAAATGCTAGAGGTGGAAACATCTCTACATGTATTTACGCATTCTATGTATACATGTAATATCCTGAACTGTTAGCCTAACAAGTACTTTTCCATTCAAATTTGACATGGTGTCAGAATTAAAATGCTTTTCTGCTGCTGATGTGTTTGGCAAGTTGAAGCTTAATTTTATAATGTTGCATTAGCCTTGCTGTACTCCAGCTAATGTTTCTCATTTAGATGCAGCTCAAAGACTAAGACTTGGGGGTAAAAATCCATCCATTAGTTTAACTCTACCATCATTTTTTATTTTGAATTTTAACCAATGATGAATAAAAACAGTTTACTTAAACCGCTCAGTCCATCTGCATTTCATACTCTCACATACTGACTTTTTATCCCTTCACACATTTCTTCAGTTTTGACCTTGGCATTGTTGACCGTGTATCTACCAATATCTCTGAAGTTGTACAGAAACTTTGTAGAAACTAGAAGTTTAGGCTTCAATGTTGGAGACAAGCTAGAAGAAATCAAATCTGCCGTGCTTCTCCACATCACAGGCAAGGAATCCATTGAGATATGTAATAGTTTTCTTTTCAAAAATGAAAAAAAAGACACATTTGCAGTATTGAAAAGTAATTCCATGCATACTGCAAGCCCTGAATAATGTGAGACAATGAGCCATCTACCTTAGGTGAGACATTTAGTTTTCACAAGTAATGACATTTATTTTTCACAAGTAATCTGGGGGTCTAGTAGACAGACCATGAGTGCGAGTCTGGTAAATTGACTGACTGTAATTAAAGACAAAGCAGCCTACGGCTGTCGTATTCTTTTACCTTAGAAAGAAGACGCGGGACAACTGTGTGCAGTTGGTACCAACTCCAAACTTTATTGACCGGCCAACATACCTTACAATACACAACAACTTCCTGTCTCACGCCCTTGCGTCATGCACTTTCCCCCGCCCCCAAAGAGCACTAGCTAAGGCAAGACAACACAGTCCATTGAATACACCACATCTCCTTTTCCATAAGGCCCCTTTTCACTTAACACAAAACCCAGATCTATTCAATTTCTTCCACTTCACTACGAACTTGGTACATTGACACCAAATGCTCACTTAGCCACATTCAGATTACTATAAACCCCAAATGACATTGTTATTTATACCCTGATCTTCACAGATCCAAACGGTCCGGCTTGTTAATAACTCTTCCTGATCTGGTCCTCACAACATCACTGTGTGCCGGGGTTCGGGAAGGCCATTGCAAAATGGCAAGGCCTCATCGGTCTTACTTAGCACACTTTCCGGACACCCAGGGTTTGATTCACAGTCAGGCTCAGATAAGGGAATCAAATGCACGGTTTCGCCAAGACAGTCCCTTGGGGCACATCTACCTTAAATGACCTCGGCGAGTAATGTTTTGATCTACAGTACCTGGGGTCTTCATATCTGTCACCCACACCTGGTCACGGGCAACACATCCCCAGCGGCCTTGCCCGATGGCGTCTGTTGTAGTTTTGCCATTATACACCCTCTTCTCCCCCTCTTTCCCCATGAGCCTTCTCCAGTCCGGCAGCACAGGGTCCAACTGCGAAGGATGAATCGGAAGAGAGGTCCGCAACCATCGTCCCATAAGAAGTTCCGCAGGGCTATAACCATTCTGCAGTGGCGTTGTCCTGTACGCCAAGAGAGCCATGTACGGATCAGCACTTTTTTTTAGCAGGTTCTTCACCGTCTGCACCGCACGTTCTGCCTCCCCGTTACTCTGCGGGAACCTGGGGCTGCTTGTGACATGCTCGAAGCCATAAGCGGTTGCAAAGGCCACAAAAGACTGCCCTGAAAACTGAGGTCCATTATCAGACACAAGTACCTCTGGGATACCATGGCGAGCGAAGAAAGATTTTAGGTGGGTGATGACCTCGTTGGATTTGCTATGTTTCAACAATGCGATCTCAAGAAACCTGGATAAGTAGTCCACAGCAAGAAGGTAAGTATGACCTTTTAGTTCAAATAAATCCGCGCCCACTCTTTGCCATGGTCGGTCAGGACATTCTGTTGGGATGAGGGGCTCAGGAGGATTCCTTCTCTCTGAGATGCACGTCCTGCATCTTAAAACCATGTCATTTATCTGCTGGCTAAGTCCAGGCCACCAGACGGTCTGACAGGCTCTGGCTTTGCACTTCACAATGCCTTGATGTCCCTCATGCAATTTCAACAACACCTCATTACGCATGGCAGAGGGATAACAAGGCGAATCTTTTAAAAGCAACCCATCTTTCACTGTTAGTGTGGACTGATCTGGCCAGTAGCTCTTCAGTAAGGGTTCCTGGTTCGCATACAGCGGCCACCCCTGGCTGCACAAGTCCATGACCCGCGCACACACACTGTCCGCTTTCAGCTGCTCTCGTAGTGTTTGGAGGAAGGATGGCTTCACCTGCATGTTTTCCACAATACTGTTCACGTAGATATCCGTGTCCTCCATTAACTCCGTTTCCTCCGGGGTTAGCTTGGTTTTAAGTGGAGAACGTGACAGGGCATCTGCCACCCACAGTGATTTCCCTGGAGCGTACTGCACCGTGTATGAGAACTGCATCAGTCTCATCCTAAAGCGTTGGATTCTGGGCGGTAGAAGATCCAGCGCCTGACCTCCCAGCAATGAAACCAGGGGTTTGTGATCAGTCTCTAGACAGAACGATTTGCCTAATAGGTAATCTCGAAAGCGTTCACATGCCCAGGTAGACGCTAGAGCCTCTTTCTCAACCTGTGCATATCGTTGCTCTGTGGGTGAGAGTGACCTTGATCGTATGCCACGGGTCTCCAGCCGTCCTCCCATTGTTGCTGCAACACACTCCCTAACCCAAAGGAAGAAGCATCTGCGAAACCTTCGTATCCCTCTCCGGTCATACACAGCCAAAACTGGAGGTGAGGTGATTGCCTCTTTTAAGTCCTTGAATGCCTTTTCCTGGTCCCCACCCCAGTACCAGCTGTTCTTTTTGATAATAAGTCTCTCAAAGCTCTGTCCCTCTCAGCCAAATGAGGGATGAACTTCCCCACCTGATTCACCATGCCCAGGAAACTCCTAAGTTCTCCTACTGTAGCAGGTGCCGCCATCTCCGTGATGGACGCGGTCCTCCTTGGGTCCGGGCTTATACCAGCATTCGTAATGACATGGCCCAAGAAAGTCACTGTGCCCTCGACAGGTCACATTTCCCTACATTCAACGTAATACCTGCTTCTTCCAGTCTCTTTAATACCGCGTGAAGCCGGGCATCGTGCTCCTCCTGGCAACGCCCCCAGACCAACACATCGTCCATGTGACAAATCACACCCTCTAATCCTTCAATGACCTCTGCCATCATGCGTTGAAAGTGTTCGGGTGCAGAATTAATGCCAAAGGGAAGGCGATTGAAACGGAAACGCCCAAAAGGGGTTATGAATGTGGTAAGCGCGGCCGACTCCTCTGACAAAGGAATTTGCCAAAATCCCATATTGGCATCCAGTTTGCTAAACACCTTCGCCCCAGCAAGCATCCCAAGACTCTGCTCAACCGAGGGCAGCACGAACCTTTCCCTGCATACGTATTCATTTAGCTTAGTGTAGTCTACACATAGTCTCAGCCTGTTACTGTCTTTCTTTGGGACTACCACCATGCCTGCACACCAATCAGTAGGTTCTTCCATTCTGGTAACGACACCCAGCGCCTCCATCCTCATTAACTCCTCTTTCACTTTCCCCATCAATGGCAGTGGTATCCTCCTGGGGTCTTCAGAGAGTATGGCACCGCCTTTGGCTGAAGCTTTATGTGGTATTTCGCTGCACTACCCCCAACCCAGAGCATAAGTCCGGGTATGAGGTCTTCAAAGACTCCATGGTGATAGTGTCAACACGTTTCAGGAGGCCCAGCCCCAAAATAGCAGGAAGGCCTAAAAGCGGCATGCGGAGTCCTTTTACAACATACACTTTCTCACATGTCTGTCTTTGTCCATAGCCAAGCTGAAGCTCCAAGGATCCTGTAACCTCCAGTGGCATCCCTCCAGGACCCAACAAGGGTTTCTCCGGCTGCTGGAGCACAGGAGCATTCTTCCCACTGAACAAGTTGTGCAGGTCTGACTTGGAGATAACAGTAACATCCGCCCCGTGTCAAGCTTGAAAGTCATAGGTGTGCCCTGTATTTTCACCTCCACAATCCAGGAATGGTTCCCGAGGAGACAGAACCAAGGAAGAACCCCTGTTCTTCACGCTCACCCGCTCCTCGTCTTCCTCAATACTCTGCACCGCCTTGAACTGTCGGCAGACCGCTGGTAGTGGCCCTTCTTCCCACACGCGACATCTTGCAGCAGTCGCCGGGCATAGGAGTCTATGGTGAAATGGCCCCACACCTGTAACACTGCGAGCTCGGGGCGTCTTTACTCTTTTGCGTCTGGCGCTGAAAAATCGGTGCCAAGGGCTTGCCCCAACCTTTCGAGGCCTCTGGCCTGCGTCTGGTGTCCAGTGGTGTCTGCACAGCATTCACGTTATACTGCAGGGCGGTACTGTCGCACCGCAAGGCCGTTTGCTGCTTCTTGACCTCCTCCGACTGTCTGGCCATATTTACAGCTCTCTCTAAGTCCAACTCTTTCTCCATCTGCATCCGCTCAGACAGTCTGGTGTCTGCCAAGCCCACAACAATTCTATCCCTTATAAGCTCGTGCAGCGTCCCATAATTGCAATGTTCGCTAAAGCATGCAGGGCAGTAACAAAACCATCAACAGTCTCGTTCAGTTCTTGTTTTCGCATGTTAAATCGTGCACGTTAAGTAAACAATGTTCTTTTGACAATAAAAATCTTTGAAACCCTCCTTCACTTTGGCATACTCCTGGTGCTCTGCCTCGGTTAGCTTGAGGCCTCTCAAGACATCGTCGGCCTCATCGCCCATACAGTATATCAGGGTGTTCACCTGGTTCCCTTCTGGGTTGGAAGATAAATTACTGGCCTGCGGAACCGTTCAAACCGGTATCCATCGTGTCCATTCGTGGGGTTTGGAGAAGTCAAAGGGCTCTGGCGGCTGAATACTGAATGTAGCATTGGGAGCGCTAGCCGCCATGTTGATTCTAGCTCGTGGCTGCCGACCATTCTCGTCGTCCGACATGTCCGCTCTCCACGTCACTTGGCCACTCGTACGGTCTTCAGCAAGAGGTCAGCACTCCCAGGCACAGCCACACAGCACTTCTGACACCATGTCGTATTCTTTTACCTTAGAAAGAAGACGCGGGACAACTGTGTGCAGTTGGTACCAACTCCAAACTTTATTGACCGGCCAACATACCTTACAATACACAACAACTTCCTGTCTCACGCCCTTGCGTCATGCACTTTCCCCCGCCCCCAAAGAGCACTAGCTAAGGCAAGACAACACAGTCCATTGAATACACCACAACGGCATCATAAATGATTCCATGAGGGACAAACTCTTAACAGAAAGCTAATATAACATTTGAAAAAAACATTGGATGTGTTGTTCTTCAACTGTCAATAGAGTGAAGAAATTCTGCCAAAACATCTTTCAGTGACAGTGGACCTTTCCTTTATCGCCACTGTTGTGTTATCTCGGAGGATGAATCATTTTAGGAGGGGAGGGGAGTTTGCTCCCCACAGTAGAAGTGCATGGGGGGGGTGCCTGTAAAAATGTTTTCCAGAATTGCCAATTCTGCAGAATTTCATCAATCTATTGGCAATCAAAGAAACAGCTGTTGATTGATCAACATGAATCCACAGTTGAATATGAAGTTTAAAAGAATAACAAATGAGTTGGAGGTATGAAGATAGAGATTTTGTGTGAAAATTAAGGAAAGGAGAATCTAAAAATGCAAAAATAATAAAATTATGTCAGACAAGAACAAACAAGTTGGCAGACACCACATCCTATGTAAATACTGTGGATACAAGTATGAAAAGTCACAATACTGAGCTAAAAATCTAATTCATAGATTATGTAGCAGCAATAATTATTTCAACAGAGTGTGCACAAAATGGAAAAATGAACAACTGTACATTATTAATTCTGTGAAATCAAATGAGCAGTAAAATCCTGAACTGTATGAATACAACAGAAGTGCAGATATTGAATACTTGCAGGCTAAATGTAAAAATAATGCATTCAGAGATTGCAAGGATGACTGTGTGAATCTCAATAAAGCTATAAATGAGAGCCAACAGGAATTTAGGTCTAGAAATGTTGTGAATAATTGACAACACATCTATGTTAAACTGCAAACTGGTGCAAATTGCAGTATTGTGGCTAAATCTGCATATAAAATGCTGCTCTTAAATAGCATGCTGAGTAAACTGCACATATGCTTCTATGTTTTTCTGAGTTCAAGCTAAAGCCAGTGTGGCAAAGTTGGCTGAGCAATGTATATAAAAATTATGCATATAAGCTATTGCACCAATATGCTGTTTTGCAAATATCTTTAAAGCAACCAAGTATACTAAGCAGATACTTCTGTGACCTTAGGTAAAACAAATGCATTTTTGGAAGTCTAAGTGACAAAAATATAAAGGATAGCTAAAATGTGCAGTGTAGTGACACTGAAAATGTACAGACTCTGGCCGTGATTAAGTGTTATCAGAATATAAAAGAGAAGTTACAATGTTTGAATTGGCATGGAACTCAAATTTGTGAGCAGTGCTGGGGCACATGTTGCACAAAGAAATCTAAATATGTATGCAAGGTACAGGCATTTTAGAACAGAGAGTGGGTCATCGCTCAAGTGCCAACCTGCTGTAGCTACAGAATACTGAAAAATGTGTTTGTAATCAGTACTTTATTATGCATCATTACAAGCACAGAAGCATAAATTACAGAATGCAGAGTCAAGGCAAAGAATGAAAGTAATATTCTGAAAAGCTATGCTGATTTGTTTAAAAGCTTGGAAGGCCTACAGGCAGCATATTACATCATGTTGGTGCTACGACCACTTCCTGTAAGTCTTACTCCATGAAAACTATTCATTGGTTAAAAAAAGAAAATAATTAAAGCATATGGAATCACTAGGGGTAATAGTCAAGCATGCATTGTTAAAAAACAAGTCAGCAATATGGTGATTGTGGTTCTATCATGCTTCATCTGCTGTTGGGCTAACTGCTCACTGCTGAATGTTTATTTCTGTATGAAAGCTCAAGGGAACTTGGATACACTTTCTCAATGTGTATATTTACATCCTGTGAGTAGGTACGATCCAAGGGCAGGGGTGTGAAGCACAGCCCTATATTGACAGTAAACGCCCCCAACAAAAAAATGCTGTTTCTTGGGTCTATATCAGATCATTGAAGTTTTAAAACTTTGAATGTTCTAATATCATAGGGTATAATACAATATAATACAATATAATAGGGTGCCTCCTTCCCCTGTAACTGAAGTAAATTGACTCTTACATTAAGAGCTGTAATACTTACCTTATAGCTTTAGGAAACCTTAGGAAACCTTGTAAACTGCATTAGCCCCGCTACGTTCGCCCTCGCTATGCTCGGACTCTCTTCACTCCCCTCCCTGCCCCCAATTCCCTCCCGCCCCAGTACCTCTAAATTTATAGTACTATAGCCACTCCCCCACTTTCTAGATCCTATCTGCTTTCATCTGGGATAATTCCACCCACCCCCATTCTACTACCTACATTTTAATAGCACCTATTACCTTTCATCTGGCATTCTCCCATCCCCCTTCCAGTACCTTTACCTCACCACTCTATCTTCTGGTGTTGCATCACCAGGTAAAACAGTTCCTTAACTCACTAGCTGAATCACAGGTAATGATATACTCCTCTTTACTACCCCTCTTGTTCACACCATGCCTCCTTACCTTGTATGAAAACCAGTTTCTCACGGGATTTCAGGTCCCAAAAGGCCATACTATCACCCCAGCTGTAAATCCTTCCACCTTCAACCATACTTACAGTACCAGATCCTATCCAACATTTTGTTCAGTCTATCAACATCTCAACCCCAGGCACATTAGCTCTAGATCCAAACACTACCACAAACTAATAAACAAATTCCTGAAGTTCATCACCAAGTATAGACTCAACCTAATACTTGGTGGTAATATTCACCCCAACCCTGGCCCACTCACTTCAGATACACATACCCCCTCTACTTGCAATCTAAGCTACAAACCTACAATTAATAGGCCAACTAACTCTCTCCTAGTCTGTCATCTCAATATTAGAAGCATTAATAACAAGGTACATGAATTTGCATGCACTTCTGGATGCCCACTCCCCTGAGATTCTCTGTTTATCTGAAACCTGGTTAAAACCTAACACTAAAGACAATGAAGTGTTACCACCTGGGTACAACATACACAGGCTGGATCGTGCTTCGAGGAAGGGGTGTGGGGTAGCTGTCCTCTATAAATCTGAGTTGAATGTCACCATAGATGCAATACAACCTCCTCAGATTGATAACTCAGAGATTCTTGCCACCAAATTGCAACTTAATAAAAATAAATGCATTAATATCATCTGTATGTGCATTCCCCCAGGTAACAATATATCTACATTTGATGATATCCTGCACTGGCTATCATGTCACTACCTCCAAGAAACCCTACTACTTGGAGACTTTAACATAGACTGGGGCACCTGTTCCTCAGAATCCCCAACCACCCATATTAACCTGCATGCATTTACACAAATCACATCCACCCCGACCAGGATAGGTAAACCCAACCAAAAAGAAAGTATACTTGACTGGGTACTCATAAACAGTCACCCCCAACTGTACACCTCTGGTACCCTCCTTAATGGCCTAACCAATCACCTTCTCACATATGTAATTAAGCACAAAACCATTAATTCCCAACAACCCTTACTCAGAAAGGTTAGAAACAATACAAACTTTGACCCTGCCAAATTCCAACAAGAACTAAACTCATGTAATTGGTCTATTCTAAAACACCTCCCCTTAGAGGAAGCAGTAGCATACTTTAACAACAAATTCCTTGAGATCCTTGTTTTGCATGCACCTGTTCGTTCAAAGAGAACCAAGGCAAAAACTGCACCATGGCTTTCTATAGAGTCTAAACACAAAATTACCCTTAGAAACAAAGCATGGGCTTTATGGCGTTCTCTAAAGACCCTCAAGATCACATTAAATACAGGCAATCCAGGAACGAAACCAAAAAATCAATTTTACAAGACAAAAAACAATACTACTGTAATTTACAGACAGTAAATCAAAATAACCCTCAGAAGTTTTGGGCAGGTTTAAATAATCTACTACATCCTGGACAAACTTCAACCCCAATCCCTGCTGCTACTATTGATAAAACCCCTGAAGATGTTTCTGATAGTTTTAACCAATTCTTTACTGAGACAATTCAAGCCCTAGCTAGCCAACTACCTCCTAGCTCCCTGGTCCTGAAAGTAGCACCCCTAGAAACCTACTCGCTCAGCTTCCAACCAGTCGCCACTTCACTTATCCATACCTTGATCAAAAAATTAAAACCCACTACACTTTCTGCTGATCAACTCAACTGCCGAGTACCTACAAAAAGCATCTGATGCCATTGCTTACCCCATCTCAATACTAATCAATTGAACCATAGTAGAAGCTAAAATTCCCACCATCTGGAAAATATCCTATGTAATCCCACTTCACAAAGGAGGCAGCTCTACTGAATTCTCCAATTATAGGCCAATAGCTATACTCTCTCCACTTGCAAAGATTATGGAAAAATGTATTCATAGACAACTCATGCACCACCTAATCCAGAATCGCCTTATGGCAGACACTCAGCATGGCTTCCGTCCTCATCACAGCACTACTTCAACCCTCCTAGCCTTTACTAACACCATAAACCATAATCGCAACAATAATTATATATCCTCAGCCCTCTTTTTGGATCTTTCCAAGGCATTCGATATGGTTGATCACCAACATTTAGTCCACACCCTGCAAACATTCTATCTAGATACTGGTGCCCTCCAATGGTTTCAATCCTACCTGAATAGTCGACAGCAGGCTGTCCTCTGGCAAAACAAACTCTCTAACCTTCTACCTAACACCCTTGGAGTACCACAAGGCTCTATACTAGGGCCATCGCTGTTCTCCATCTTCATTAACGACCGTTATACTGTCATCCCAAAAGTCAGCTGTATCCAATATGCTGATGACTCTACTTTGATTTGCTCAGCCGCATCTCCAGTAGAGTTATGGTCAGCTACCCAGGCCACCTTTAATACAGTAGAAAACTGGCTTTCTGAACATCGTCTGATCCTAAATCCCAAAAAACTAAAATGCTGTTATTTTCACCAACACGTAGGTCTACCACTTTCACCTTTACCATAAAATCAAATGATGGCACAATAATCTCCCCTGACTCATCTACAAAACTATTAGGTGTCATCATAGACAATAATCTAAAATTTGACCTACATGTTAACCAAACTATCAAAACCATCAATAAAAAACTAGGGTCACTTTACAGAATAAAAGCCTTCTTAACCCCTCCAGCTAAAATTGCCATAGCTCGCTCTCACCTTCTTTCAACCCTTCTGTATGCATCACCTCTACTCTCGAATTTAAACAAGACTGTCCTTAACAAACTCTCAATTTGCTACAACCACATTGCCAGGTTTGCCACTGGGCTGCCTTTTAGGACACATCATTGCATCAATCTAAATCAGCTTGGGTGGCTTGAACTATCCAGTATAACCAACTGATTATGGCCTATAAAATCCTCTATAATCCGGACAATACTCCTGCACTTAAAAATATTATCACCCCCTATAACAATCCTAGACTGCTTCGATCCTCTAACAAACTACTAATTCAGACTAGTATAATTAATAACACAGCCGGTGATTCTCTGTTTGCAAACTCTGTAAGTAGAACATGGAACTCTCTTCCAGCTGATATTACCTTATTTTCCACCTTAGGTCAATTTAAAACTAGACTCAAATGACATTTGTCACTTAACTGGCTATGTCAATGTATCAAGCCTGGCTAACTCTCTCTAGAATGTGCAAAAATTTGTTAACCAGTTTACTGTGTAATTTAATTTAATCCTGACTTGTGCTCAGGATTAACTGTAACCTGTGGAACTTGTTTAACTTGCTTACTTATGTAATCTCTGTAAATAGTCTGTTTGTAATATGTAATGCTGGTATTATTTAATGCTGTATCTGCTTACCCTTGGAGCTTTTCTCCCTGGGCCTCCGCTGAAAATAGACATGCATCCAGTCGGACTATCCCGGTCAACAAATGTAAAATAAAAATAAAATAAATAAATATCGACCTGTTTTGAGCGAACACTAAAAATAGCAAAGCTGCAGAACACCAAATTCTTTCCTAGGGAAAGAATTCGGTTGGCCGGTTCTGTGGCTTTGCTATTTTCAGCGCTGTGGTGGAAATTTACGGGTCAGGTTCAGGTAATTGTGCGATTGTGTGGTTGTTAGGATTAGGGTGCAGGTTAGGTGAGTTAGGGTTAAGGCACGTGTTAGGTGAGTTAGGGTTAGGGCGCGGGTTAGGTGAATTAGGGTAAGGGGCGGGTTAAGTGAGTTAGGGTTAGGGCGCGGATTAGGTGAGTGTGCGATAGTCACAGACCTTAGGGTTAGGGTTTGGGTTAAGGTAAGTGGATAGATAGTAGTGTATGTATAGTTTAGTGTAGGGTTGGTTGTAGGATTATAAGTGTATGCATGTGGATTGATGTTTTTTAGGTGTGCTTGTGTTGTGTGTATGTGTTTCGGAATAGCGAATATTTTCCCAAGGAAAAAAATTTGCTATTCTGAATGTTCGATATTATGTGCTTTAGATGTTTTAGGTTTGATGAAATAGTGTTCGCTATTTTCATCTTTCGATAGCGTGATATAAATGCTGTTTCTTGCCATTTTATATTTTCTGCTCCCACATGGAATAGAGACATCAGAGAGTGGATGGAAGGGAACCACAGGGACTCAAATGAATTGCATTCAAGCTTCTAGCATAGTTTATTTTCCCTATTTAAAAAAAAATAAAGAAATTAACAAACAAATAAATATTAAAAAAAATAGTTAAGTTGTCTGAGCTTAAACAGGGGAAGGTCAGAATCGAAAGTGATCCATGAGATCTCAATAACAGATCATGTGGGAACATTATCCTTTGCAGATTATTGAAGAAGTGGTTTTATTGTGCCTAATGTAAATTTTGTTTCAGTATTTAATGCAAACCATGGATTTTTTTATCTCTATGATTTTTATTTGTGTATTATGACACCTTAGCATATCTGCAGACAAGAAATAAGAACACATCCGTTACCCAACTCAGATCAGTGTCACTATATATTCTAAGACATTCATTCCATTTATAAGATTATTTACCCCCACACCACCACCACCACCACCATCACCCCAGAATAAAATTTCCCTTTTAAAGAACTTTCTTTATATTTGTGTGGTATATAACCCATAGGCTTCTTACTTTTTCAGTTTTCCATTTCTTCCAGTACCTATTGTTCAATACCCATAGATGGCTATCCACAATAATTTCTCTTTTTCCTCCCATGTTAATATGATTATCTGATTTAGCCTATTAGCTATGAATATATATTGCTGTACTTCAGAATTTAAATGTAATAATGTTTTATATGGATTCTTCTGTGTTACTGCTCTTAATTTCTCTGAATGTAGTGAAATGTGAAATTGTTGTAGATAAAATGTCACCTTTTGAGAAAATGTTTTACATATTGCTGTGAAATGTTACTGTTTTTACTTTGCAATATGTACAATGTTAGCTTATATGACACTAGTTATCAACTATTGTGAAATGTAACAACCTGTACATTCATCGTAAGTGTGATCCTGATCAAAGTTCTGAACCTCTTAACACAAAAAATCTGGACAAAGCCAAAAATAATGGGTGTTCAAAGCCACTAAAATAAGGACAAACTATAAATATCACTCTTATAAACTTTAAAAAGTTGCCAGAATAAAGGATCTTGTGTCACTATGCATTTTCTAAAGAATATGAAGTCTGAAACTCAAATGCCTGTCATTATTTAGTAAAATCAGTGCTAACTAATTTTCCATAAAAATCCAGAAAATAACAAATTTTATGAGGAACAGACCAAAAATATGAGGCAAAAATCTGGACAGTTGAGAGGAATGATCCTGATTGCTGTCACTGCATTTGACTTGATTCTTCAACACTATTACTTTCTGGCTTTGCTCATGGATCCTGGCTGAAGAGTCCTCAGAGCAGCCCACTTGGCCAGTAAACAAATAATAAATAAATAAACACAATCCCCAGAAAGTTCTTTAACATATTTACCTCACCATACCCAAAAGAGTAGAACAGTCTCCTCCCTTTCTTATTTTCTGTTTTTAAATTCATAATCACAAACCAGGGATTTCTGGCAAATTATAGACAAAGGAAGTGCAAAGCTGTACATTCAGTTTATCTCTAAGTAAGATTAAGGCTACCTCTTGGGAACTTGTCAGCACCAAAGATGTTCCAACATGCTGTAGCAAATATGACTAAGGGGTGAAATGAGTCATTATCTTAGTGTTGGTATTCTAGTCTAGGATGCTGCAAAGCAGGAACATACAGAAATAATTGATCAAGCTGTCAAAGAGAAAAAAACAGGGAACTGCTAGCTAGACTGAGATCACTGGGCTTGAAGTTCAGCTAAGCCAATTGTCAAACAGGAGTCACATCTTCGAAGTACACGGGTAACTCATTGACAGAAAATGGTCTAACACCAGATTGTGGCAAAGTTTATGCAACTGTGAATATATAGAAATCTACCAATAAATCTTCCATTATGAGAATCTTGTGTCTTGAATATCTGTCAACACTTACCAGAGATGACGGTGCCACTGAGGAAGCTGCTAATGTTTGCTGCACTATGGAATATGTCAGCAGACCAACAGGAGTGTTAAATTAATGAAAATGTTTGGCATCAACTGCAGCAACACTGAAGTATTAGGATTATTATGACTTAATAACACGCATAACCCTACAAGTTAATGCTAGTCAGAAGGAGTTAGGAGCAGTCCTAAGAACAAGAAAAAAGCATTTGTTTATACACCAAGAACACTGACAGATGCACAAACTCCTTCTGCTCATAAAACATATGTTTTTGCTATAGAATTTAGCTGTCAAACACTCCATGACTATGTGTATGGGAAACACATCACTGTGTAGTCTGACCACAAGCCAGACACTATCTGTTAGAGGAGCAGAGAGAAATGTTAGGAGTGGATATATAGTTAGCAGAGGCTGCAAAAAGGTTTCAGCAATTGAAAGCTGCTACCAGAGATGACATAGAAATGTAACCTTTATGTGAAATTAACATGACAGAATGACTGCATGGTGTGAAGGAAGTGAATTCATTGCTTAAATCACACTCTTCATTTAAAGATGAACTGTAAAGCATTCAAAGATTACTGAGTTAAGGATATCATCGCAGCTGAAAAAACAGATTCCATTGAAACAGCACAAATTTTACCTAAGTATGGCCGTACTGATCGAACAGATGACACAATACTATGGACTGTGGGACATGTTTAGGAATAAACCAAAAAGTGGAGTTAATTCTTTGTGAAATTTTTTAATTGCCATAGTTAAAGTTACTTAGTGATCTTGTCTAATATAACAATCTCAGCTTCTTTATGTATGTCAAATGTCAACTACTTAAAATAGCCTAAAGTCATTCATTTAAAGGATGTTACAGACAAATCAGTGATTACCATTTTTACATAAACTTCTATTTTATTTATTTAACTTGCACCCTGAGAAGATCACAAAATGTAGTAGATAAAATACAGTAAAAGTAATGTGTGCAGCTGTTAAAACATGTTGATAAAAGAAAGATTGTAATAAAAAATGACTCCTCAAAGGGACCCAGATATCTTTATATAGCCTAAGATCAGCTTATCATGGGTTTCCCCTCATATCCCCAGCTGTCCAATAACTCTCCTTTCTCCATCATATCCTTTGTTTCTCTGACTCACGTATATACATGTTTTAATATAAAAGAAGGTTCTGTTACCAATGCATAAAGGTTAAAACTGAGCAAGCCCCATCCACCAAACCTTCTAGACAATCAATATCTTCCCGTAATGATTGTGATGATTACTAGAGTTTCAAAACAATTGTCCCAGCACCCCTAAATATTCTGAATCCACTCCCCCATTCTATAAACCATAAATTCCAGAACAAATACAGCACTTCAGGCAATTTTGTCATTTGTATAACATTCACCCTCCCCACTAAGGTTGATACCTTGTTCAACTGTTCAGCAATCTTAAGAAAAAACTTTCCAATAATTACATTTTATTGTGGCCTCCAGTTTCTGAATTCTCAAATACCTTATACTTTGACCACTTTTAATCCATTCCTCACCTATGACAGAATCCACCTTACCCAATCTAAATACCACAATCGTTTGCCAGTTAAATCCTATTCCAAGTCATGTTTAAATTCCTCAGAAATCTTCCCCACATCCTGTATAACCAAATCAAACCTAGCTATCATCAACATGGAGTCATTAGTAAAGAGAATGAAACATACCCCATCATCATTTAAGATTTGCCAGAAATGTATCATCATTTGAACAAGAGCCATTATTGCCAGAAAAAAATAGGCAACAAAGGACAACCCTGTCTCATTCCTCTATCTTTCTCTGAAAACTATTCTTTTACTAAATGCTTAATATGGGGATTTCTATAAAGTCTGCTTACTCAATTAAATAATTTGGAACCTAAAAAAATTCCTTTAAAATGTGGAATAACCTCCCCCATTCCACTGAATCAAATGTTTTTTCATATAGAAAAACACTGCACCTGCCTTTTCCCACACATCAATTTTCCTTTTATTAAAATTATGTTTTCCAACTCACCTCTAACTCTCTTTAACAAAGCCTATTTGAACATCATTCACTGAAAGTGGAATTATCCCTTCCAATCTGTAATCAAGAACAATTTCTAAAATTTGGCATCTATATTCAATAGTGTAATGTGCAAGGTTTAACATATCCTATCCCATTCTGGATAACAAAAACAAACGAGCCTTTGAAAATAGTCTGAGACAGTTCCAGATACAGCAGCATCTTCATTAAAACCTGCACATAAATTCCATAGCAACATCTGGTCTTTTCCTTTATAGAAATCTACAACAAAACCATCCCCCTGATGAGTTTACTTTCTTCACAGTATTACCACAACCTTATATTCATCCAAAGAAGTATCACTGTTCATCCCTTACTTCTGCTGTTCAGTTAGAGAAGGGCAACACCAAACCCTACCCCTGTGAACCTCCTCACAATCCTCTTGTACTATTCCTTTTTAGTCATGTATCTATCTATACATACACACACACACAAACACACACACACACACCCACACACACACACACCCACACACACACTCACACACACACACATATATATATATATATATATATATATATATATATATATATATATGAATAATATACCTGTAAAATATTCTTGACCGCCTCTCTAGACTTAATTATATCCCAGTTTCTGTTATTTAGCTCAGTTATCATTTTCAGCCCCTTCTTCTATTTAAACTTCTCTCCTAAGAAGTTCCTGGTCCTTTCTCCTCAAGCCCATCATAAATCCCGTTTTATCCAAAATGCTCTTCCCATAACTCCCTCTGACTCCAAATTAAATTCCTTTTCTGCCCCACAACAATTCTTGAGTTTCCTTTGAAATTCTTATGAAAATAAAGCACATTCTAATCTCCACAATACTTCACTTTCCTGTCTTCTCTGAAACCTCTTTTGATTCATTAAACCGCCCAATTGCACATTTAAAGCATCCCACCAAACAGAAATATGTCCACTCTCTTCTTTCATACTAAAAAATGTAATTCTTTTATTATTATGCACCCATTTCAAACTGTTCTTCAACTTCTAAGCAAGGTTTCATCTCCACTAACTTTGACCATTAGACTTATTGACTATAACCATCAGAACTAGGTGTACATGGTCAGATAAGTTACTTTCAGCAACCCACATATCCTCCACCTAAATTCTAAGCTCCTATCATTCCAAAATCTATCAGTTCTACTAACCTAATTCAGATCATCTGTATAGAAAATATAACCACCAGACACAGTTGAGCTATACCTCCATATATTCACCTCTCCTTCCCGCTGTTCTGAATTTAATAACTACCATCTTCCAGATTTCTATCTAAAGACTCAGGCATAGTAACATTGAAAACCCTGGAAATCACTTCCCTCTCCATCTGAGGAGTATGCCACTGCCAGTTAACCCCTAAAAAATGTGAGGGTCATCTTTATTTGGTCAATAAACGTATTCAAGCTTCCAAAAGATATCTGCAAAACTTATTCCCGCAATTACCTATCTTCCTGCTACATCTTCACAATGCATCTCTAAACATAATCAGCCAACCCCTCTCCCTACCTGACTTAAATGAACTTGCTCCAGTTACTTGCCATTTCTTACTTCCTATCTTATTCACTTCCTGCTTACAAAATTTAGTTTCCTGGATGAAATGTATGTCTCCTCTCTATCTCTCTCTCTCTCTCTCTCTCTCTCTCACTCTCTCTTTCCCTCTGAAATGACTCCTTAAAATACTGCCACTTTTAACTGGAATCCCCATATTTCATGACAAAAATAAGATAAAGGTTGAGTGCCTTACCTTGATCTACTTATGCCTCTTACAGCAGGAACTTCCTCACTCAAGCTAGAACTCATTTGATCTACCCACTGGACTGACAAGAGCTTTTATTTTTAGAAGTCTGAATGCAGCCAGTGAACTGTTCCCCTCAACCTCGTCTCCCCTTGGAATCAGGCTTATGCAATGAAACAGAGAAATTCAAGCTGACAGAGGGATGCAATAATGTGTCCAGCCCCTCAAAATTTTGATCCAACCTTTCTACTCTGACCTTCTTTGCATGTGATCTTATACCATCCTTAGAGGTTCCCCTTCCTGCCATCGTTGCGTCTTATTGACCTACCAGTCCATTCCTTCCAGCCGACCTTCTCAACCATTGCTCACCTTGCCAGTAGAAGGGAGTCTTCCTCTACATTCATGCCTAAGGGCATCACCTTCTACCGAATCCATGGTCTGTGCCTTATGGAGCCACTCATTGGCTTCCTCTGGAGAATGGAAATGCCATCTCAGACCATCATGCACCACCACCAGGATACAACAGAACACTTTCTGAGTTGTAGGCACACTGGAAAGCAATCTTATATAACATCTTGTAAAAATCCTAATATACTCTAGTATGTGTATTATCTACTCTAGTGCTATAAGTTAGAGAAGCATTTGATAAAAGTCTTGATTTTGCAGTAAAGGAATGGAAATAGCACAATACATAACAAGGCTGTCATGAGCTGAGAATTAGCTTCCTCACATGAAGAATATGGTCAATTTCCAAGCTAATGTTTGGGGAGGGTAAAAGGAGGCAATAGACTTGAATGAATAAAACTGAAAAAGTCTTGTAATTCATTTTTAAGTTAAATCTCGGATTCTTTAAAAAATATACATCCCTGCTGATGCTTGAGCTGCCATTGTAACTGTTCATTTTTTGATTCTGTCCTCTGCATATGTTTATTTTGTTTATTAAGCCATCACTGCAGCCCTGGGTATCAAGAGACACAGATTCCAACATTCTAATCATTTTATCCATACGTTCCTTAATAGTGGAGCCTTCCCTAAGCAACAGTTGTAATTTTAAAACAGCTGAACTGTCCATCTTGCAGACTACAACTTCCCTTATGATTCTGCTCCATTTAAATCTTAATTTACAGCTAGAACTAGGAGAGCTAAATGAAATTCACCCTTCCATGTTAGGGGTCTAAGCTACACCACGCCTCCATTCAGTGATTACTGACTTAAAAGCAGTGTTCTCCAGATATGACACATCTAAACAAGTAGTGCCTGATAGCAGTCAGTAGGTAATCTGATGATATGGATACCTGAGCATGTAGTATTTGCAATTGCTTCCCTAGAATTTCAGAATTATTCCATGGAAAGGGAATTGAAGCCCACAATACCCAATCCCAAGTACCCAAATACACTTTTACTGGCAGTACTACTGATGATAAGAAGAAGGCTATGGTCCTGCATTTACATCTACTTGATGTGTTTACCAGGACCCATTTTAGGTGTAGGCCTTGAGAGAAAAGTTCTACATTGACATAATATTGTTACAGTTAAATAAAGTTATTACAAAACATAATACAGAAAAATGGCAATTTAACTAAGTTAAAATTCAGCTTCATTTCATACAGTGTGAACCTATACATACGTAGTGCAAATATTTGGACAGATGTAACAAGCCAAAAAAAAAAAAATTGTCAATAGTTAAAGTATTCACAAGTTGCAGTTCATAAAGATGATGTTAAACATACTGAGTATACTCATTGGAACAGATATGACTAGATAATATAGCCTAGGCAAAAATACATTTGTCCTTTATCAGAGAAATAGATTTTATTTATTCCTTCTCTCTGAATATCGTCAAACTATGCTTAGGGTGGAAGGAAGGAGGGACTAGTTCAGCCTTGGATAGTGCAGAAGATTAGACAAGTCTTATTTAGGTAGTCTTTTAGTAGCTGTTTGAAGTTGGAAAGGATAGAGGTAGGTCTAGTTTGCAGAGGGATAGAATTCCCTTTTTTAGTGACAGAGCAGATGTGTAGCTGGCTCAGCCAGTGCCTTGTGCTGGTCCCACAACTAGCGCCCTACCCCCTCAGCTCTTCAAGTGAAGAGTAAAAAAAGAAAAAAGGAATTTCTGCAAAACTTGCAGGCTTCCATACTTCCAACAGACACTACCCAATGCATGTTCTCCCACCATCAGCAAAGGGCAAAAAAAAAAAAAAAAAGAAAAAGAAAAGTAAATTCTTTCTACTGGTATACCAACCAGTCAGATACATGGCATATCCTACCTTCCACCTACTCCAGGTCATATTTCTGTGTCCTGCCCCTACCCTCCTTCCTCACATTTTAATTAAAAAAAAAATATATATATATATATATATATATATATATATATATATATATATATATATATATATATACACCATGCGCAGAGTGCTATAAAGCTCAGGTTTTAGCTAAAAAAAATTTCACTTTAAACTGTAGCAAATTGCTTTCTACAAATGTAGCAAACAGTTGCTACAGTTTATATATTGCATGAAGTGCTACAGTGCTCAGGTCTTAGTTTAAAAAAATCTTTTCCTCTTTAAACTGTGGCAAGCTGCTCACTACTGCTACAGTTTACACTATGCACACAGTGCTACTTTTAAACTGTAGCAAACTGCTTGCTACAATGCTACAGTTAAAACCACACATGAAGCACTACAATGCTCAGGTTTGGCCTCAAATGCAATACCAGCTGGATAGCTGACTGCACCCCAAAAACTTTGCACCTAGGAAGTTGCCCCTTTTGCAATAGCTATGCTAATGAGATAGAGTGAGAGTAGAGACTTTGGTCAGAGGATTTTTAGGCTTTATATATGCTGAGAATATGTAGTTAATTAGATTGAAGTAGTCTATTAGGGTGATAGGGATAGAGAATAAGAGTAAAAGCAGGGTAGTCATTGCCTTTGTGAATAATGTTTACCATGAGAAGGTCGAACCAGACTCCATCAAATGATGGAATTACTGACCCACTTCCGCTAAAACGACAATCGACATTGTCAAAATACGACTCACAGTAAAAGTCAAAACGGGCTTTAACATGGGTCGAGATGAGTGCGAGATTCATACTTCGACAATGTTGGGGTCGACATTGTCGCCGTTCAGCCTCCGGACTTCGAATGAAGTGGGTTAGACCGAACCCACTTCGAACTTCTAATGCCAAACCGTGAATAACATGTTTGTAGATAAGCTGTATGCAATCTAATTGGTGAGGCAGTTATAGCCAATTCAAAGCCTTAAGAGCAATACAGTAGTGGCTGAGGAATTGTTTGTTGGTGGCCAGTATTGCAACCTTATTAAAGTATGCATCCAACATATTTGTAACTATAACCTAAAGTTTGGTTAGGATGGGTGCACTGTATAAGAAAGATAGAAGAAGGTAGGTAATGTAAATATTAGTTCTGATGATGTTGATAAGGAAGTTTTTATGCCTGTAAACCATTCTTAATTTTGATGAATTTTTTTATGCTATTTTAAACATGCAGGTCAAATTTAAGGCTATCATCTATAATCCCTCAAGAAGTTTTGTGTGGAAAGACTTCTTCAATTTCAGTTTTGTTTAGTGAAACGATTTTGCAATGCACTTTGTCAGATGTGATTTTGGGGAAAATACCTTTGTTTTTAGGACTGATAGGAAGCTGGGCATTATGGAGCCATTTCTCAATTGAGGAAAAAACTTATTATGTGATATGAAGAAGGTGAGGCAGGTTATTAGATACACATATAAGTGTAGCATCCTCAGCATAATGTATAAGAAGGCTGGGCCTGCGGAGGTATAGAGGTCTTTGATAAAAATGTTAAAGAGGAAAGGACCAAGAATAGAGCCTTGGGATACACCAGTGGAGACTTGCAGGTAGGGAGAGAGAATAGTCTGTCATTTTACAGACTGATGCCCACTGGTTAAATAGCTATTGAACCACAGCAATGAAGAAGGGGTAGTCCACGCTGAGACAGTTCATACATGAGTTTAGGGTGAGAAACTGTATTAAAGGTTTTTGACAGGTCAAGAAATAAGGAGGAAACAAGTTTAACTGAATCTCAGTATTTGTATATGGTGTCAATGAATAACAGGAGGGCAGTAGTTGGACTCTGTGTTGGGCAGAAGCCATGTTGTGTCAATGTTAACAGCCATTCTTGAAGAAGATAATGGAGGAGTTGCTTAGGAATACATCTTTCAAGAAAAGTGAGAAAGGTAATAACATTGCAATAGGGAAAAGTTAAAGACATCAGCCAAGATGCCAACTTTATGAAGAGGGATAATACTGGACTTTTTCCATAGTTAGGATACATAGGATTCAGCTATTGATCTATTGATAAGAACAAAGACTAGGTATGCTATGGCATGGGCAGTTGTCAGCTGCCCAGGAGCAAGGTTTCAGTTAAAGTAAACATTTTTTATCATTGATGTGGAGACAGGTTCTAAGTGAAAGTCACTAACAATGGATATAGTGCATGACTTAGGTTACTGTGAGGATGCTGGGGGTGGAATAAAGGAATCGGTAGTGTGAATGCTGGTTTTGGTTTAATTTGTTGCTCACTGAATTATTAGTATTGGATGTTATGGTGGGGGTGGTAGAAGCACTGGACAGGGGGAGAACAGGTTTTAGTTAGGGAGGCAATGTTTTCTGTTAAGTAGTTATTGAATAGGGTAGTCATTTCTAGTGGAGAGGGATTATTGAAAAAGTTGGATTCTTTGCTTGAGACCAGATATAACAGGTTATGTATTGATGTCCAGAATTTTAGGGGGTCATTTTTGTGTTGAAATAATAGATGGCTATAATATTGTTTTTTTTTATCTAGTTTAACTTGTTTTTTACTTAGCAATTCTCTATAAAGTTGTAGGTTATAGGGAATTTTAAATTTAAGCTACTCTTTCCCAGCATTCTCTCTGTTAGACATTGTAGTTCTTGTTCGGGTAGTGAGCCATGTTGTGGTTAATTTCACTCTTTTTTTTTTTTTTCCCTGCTGAGTGGCATGTGGCTGTTTACAGTATTTAAAAGAATAAGGTATCAAAAGTACTGACTACCTCATTGAGTGGAAGAGATTTTAGGACATGCCATTAAAGACTTTCAGTGTATTGATGAAGAGTCTTTACTGAATTTGTTGAATTTTAAAAGGTTTCGGGATATTTTAAGTTGGTGAGTTTCAGTTTGCTGGGTGGTATTTCTATGGGTATAGGCTAGAAGGTGGTCACTTAAAGAGTTTGTATATGTTCAAGAGGTTGCAAATTTACTAGGGTCAGAGACCAATATCCAGTCTAGTATTGAACATTTATTGTTGGTGTTATTTATTTATTTATGTATTTAGTGTTTATTGACATTTGATTACCAATTAGGTACAAGTCCATTTTCAGAGGAGGCTCGGGGAGAAAAGCTTCAAATTATTAAATCCATTGTGTGTTTTTATAAGTTTTGTGTAACCATAAAGGTTTACACTAGCTGAGGGAAAGTCTGACATAAGGTTTTGCCAGTCGATATTTATATCTCCTAGCATAATTATTTTCATAAGGTATATTATTATTTGTCTAGGACAGGATTTTTTCTAAAGTTGTTATATTATTTCCAGGTGGGATATAGACTGTAACAAAACATAGCTGCTTGTTATTGTTAAGCTTTAGCAGTGATATAAGTATTTCTGCGTTTTGGGATTTTGTGCGAATAGGAAGGGAGACTGCATGAACTTAGTTACATTAAAACTACTCTACCTGCTTTCTTGTGGGGCCTATCACTTCTGACAGTACTGTAACCTGGAAGGAGTATTTCAAAAGCTTTAATGTTAGGTTTAAGCCAGGTTTCTGTGATAGCAAGAATATCAGAGTTATACTGTGATATCCAGGCATACAGTTCTCTAATTTTGTAGGATGCCTTAAGCAGCATCCTACCATCACCCAGAATGATACCTCAATACAAACAGAAAATGATTGATTTTAACAATTGGCTTAGTTTCTGGTGCCATTCCAAGGGGATCCAGTACCTGACAGCCTGGGAGGACATGATTGACAGACCACGGTGCTTTGCCAGAGATGGCCTTCATCTGTCTCCCCTGGGTTTTAGGCTTCTGGCAAAAGCTCTTGCCTCCCCCATAGTGCCTTTTTTATGCAAAGTCATGAGCACAAAATTACCAACATGAAAAATTCGTATAAACGAAATGTAAAGGTCATGTTGCTAAATGCTAGAAGTCTTAGCATGAAACTGCACTCATTGCAAGAATTCCTTGGCCTGGAGGATACTGACATTTGTGCAGTCACTGAAACCTGGTTCAAAGCTATGGAGAACACCCCAACCTTACCAGGTTACTCATCCTATCATACTTTCAGACCCTAAATGGATTTCTACTAAGCCAAAGGAGGTGGAGTTTCAATATTTATCAAAGAAATACACACCTCCAGGCTGGTCAAACAGTATGGCACACTGGAGATACTCCAAGTGCAGATAACTGTTGACAAAACACCTATTCAAATCATAGCTAGCTACAGACCTCCAACCATGACTCAGGATGCCCAGTCCACCTATCTGGACATACTTGAATCCATCAAGATTCAACCCTCTACCCTGATCCTGGGTGACTTTAACTACCCAACCATAGAGTGGAAGACCTAGTCTGGCCCAAACATGAATGCCCAGAGATTCCTTGACTTTGTCAATGCCAGTGCATTGGATCAGCTGGTTCACACCCCTATGAGAGGTGAAAATATCCTGGACCTGGTCCTAACCACCATGAGTAGCCACTGTGCCACTCCTATAGCATCATCCTCCTCGGTAATATCCGACCATAAAGCAATCACTTTTGAAGTCACCATATCCCCTGACCCCCCCCCCCCTTGTCAGGGTCAAATGAAAAAACTTTTCCAAAGCTGACTACAATCTCCCCAGAGCAGGTATAAGCAGCTTCACAGCCACCATCCCTTCAGATGGAATTAGCACTAATGTCCAAGCCTACACCAAAAAACTATATGAGCACCTACATGGGCTGTATGGCAATACCTGACAGGACCAAATCATCTTCCTCAAGGAAGAGTAAACCTGTCTTATGGACAGCAGCAATAAAAAAACTGTATAACAGAAGGAAAAAATTACTGTCCAGGGCCAAGAAGGAGCAGGTGCCAAGTTGGAAGCAATCTAAGGTCACTGGTGAAATCCTCTAAAGCTAACTTTGAGTCCAAATTTGAGTCCAAGGACAATCACAAGGCCTTCTTCACATATGTTCGCAATCTCAAAGGCAACACTCAAATCTGATCTGAACTGGTGGTCAATAACACCACATACACAGATGCCATAGATATAGCCAACCTGCTGGCAGAAAGGTTCAGTGAAAACTTCACCCCCTTGTCCCCCCACCAGTAAACCAGGATATCCCCAGTACCTGCCCCCCTCCCCTCATCACCAGTGAGCAGGTCCTTAATGCCCTCTCAAAGGCAAAACATACAGTCTCCATGGGACCCGATATCATACCTGGCTGTATCCTACATGAACTCAGGCATGAACTCTCAGCTCCATTAGACACCTTATTCAACCAAAGCCTGAGCACCGGCTTCATCCCAGCTAAATGGAGGACAGCCACTGTCATCCCTCTATACAAAGGTGGAGCATCCCATCCACTGACCAAGGCAATTCTAGGCTCATCAGCCTAACTAGCCTGATCTGCATGGCCATGAAATGCATTATCATGGACCTTATAAACAAGGACATTGGCAACCTCCAAACCCTTGACCCCACAAATTTGGTTTTGTCAAAGGGAGATCGTGCTTGTTAAACTTGGTCGACTTCTTTGAAACAGTCAACAAAGCCATGGATGAGGGGAAGATGGTGCACACCACCTACCTTGACCTAGCCAAAGCCGTTGACACTATTCACCACTCGGGCATAATAGATAAACTCTCCCAGCTAGGCATCAACCCATATGTTACCAGATGGGTAGCTAACTGGCTCACTGATAGAACCCACTCAGTCAAAGTAGAGGAAGCCACCTCTAGTAGTAGACCTGTAACGAGTGGTGTACCCCAAGGATCTGTCTTGAGACCTCTACTGTTTGGGATATACTTTTCTGATGTGTAAGCCAAAACCAGTGGTCTGTGGCTGACCAATTTGCAGATGACTGCAAGCTGGGTGCTGTCTTAAATTTTCTTAGTGATGTGAACATCCTCCAAGAGGGCCTTACCCAGACTAATGACTGGTGCCAGAAGCATGGCCTCAAACTGAATGCCAAGAAATGCATCATTATCCCCTTTGGGGAAAATGTCATCCCCACTAATTATCACATTAATAACAATGTACTTAGCATGCAATCATTTGTGTGGGACTTCGGCACCCAGGTTGATAGCAACCTGACTTTTGACCACACATTGCCTCCGTTATATGGAAGGCTTTCTACATGGCCCACCTCATAAATAAGGGTATTTCATCCAGGAACAAGGAGGTCATAACATCCCTGTACTCCTCCCTTATCAGACTCATTATTGAGTACAATGTCCCCTTCAGCATGTACCTTTCCAAGCACATGTAGCAGTTGGAGAGACCACAGAGGTTCCTGACCAGGAAAATCCAGGGTCTGAAACACCTATCCTATACAGATAGGCTAAAAGCCCTGTCCCTCTACTCAGTCTCATACAGACTGCTCAGAGGTAACCTGTGTCTGGCATACAAGGTGATTTCAGACCTAGACTATGGAGTTGCTGTATATCCATAAGACAAACTCCACTCATGCAACCCGCATGCAAGGTCTTAACCTGCTCTGTGACATTAATAGAACTTGTTGGTGGGATAGATTTGTGTCCCAAAGACTCCCCCGTCTGTGGAATAGACTCCCTCTCCTTGTCAAGTAGACTACCTCTCTAGCCCTCTTTAAGAGGAACTTGGATGACTGGATGGGAAACAGAAAATATACCCTTGGGATCCCACCTGTGTCCCTGCTGGACAGGGGAAACAGGTGCTGACGTTTTGGGAACATGGGTGAAATTCTTGGCTAGGCTTATTACGGCCTCCGGGTCAATAGCCTAGTATCATCCTATAAACCTATGAAATGGTACAGAGGTTGATAGTGACAATATTCAAATTTTTGGAAGATCAGTGGGATAAAGATGGAGTGGGGGATTGATGTGCTAATTTTATTAGTATGGCTAGATGGTGGCTTAATGGTAGGACAGTACAAATGGAAAGAGATAGTTTGAAGTGATGGTTGAAGGAGGGTTAGCGAAGTCACAATTTTATAGCGGTGGTTCTTTACTATTTAGATTAATTAGTGAGTTGTCAGGGCCTGGGTAGGGCTGGACCTTACCACACTGTGAGATTTTTGAGAGATGGTGTATTGATTTAGAGGGGATCTGTATAAGTTTTACTTTTTTGGGTAGAGTGCTGGTAGTGAAATATTTTGTGTTTAAAATAAGGACAAGGTAAGAGATTAAAAGGACAGAGAGATATATACTGGTACAGCTACTCCTGATTTCATAGTGTGCCGAGTAAACTGCAGTAGGAGAGGTGTATTGAGGTGAAAGTATACAGTGATAGTTTGTAAGATAGGATGTTAGTAGTAGCAGAAAGAGACACTATGCCTGGAGAAACATTTGAAATGTTGGGGGTTATACAGAAAAGGAAAAAGTGAGGTGTAGTATGAAGAGAAGGGAGGCAGAGGTGGAGTAAATAAAGAGAAGTACATGGAGAAGATTTGTCTTATTAGTTAATTCTAATAATTTAATAATAAGAAATTAAATGGAGGAGTACAGATAATATTTAAAGTCAGTAAAAGGTAGAAGGAGCAGAATATAACTAAAGGAACTAATAATGAAACTTAGGTGCATTTAGTGGTATGAAGACCAGGTAAGTCAGATGTACATTTCTGTGGTTGGAAGGGGTGAGAGCCTCTGAGTGGTTATTTCTGAGATTTTTATGTTGTTTCAGGCAGGAGGAGTGAGGGGTCCTGTGATAGGTTGGGATATACCAATTATAAAGGAAGTTATGTCAAGGGTGGGTCGAAATGGTGGTAGGGTAGCGAAGCCCAAAGGAGATCTGAATCAGTCTTATAATGAACAAAATGTTTAAAATATAAAACAGTAATTTCCAAGTGGTTTAGGCTCTTAGCATTGACAAAATGGCAGTTTTGTTTGTTCTCTCTCCCCAAGTCCCTTTCTCCCATCAGTAGTATGTTATGTCGGAGTAGGATCAAACTGAGTCCTGCAGGAAAACAATCAGTTAAGATCAGCAAAAGGTAAGCAGAACTGTCTGAATAGACTAGGACACAGCAATAACAGTGGTAGTGCTAAATCCAATAGCAAAAAGATACAAGTATTAACAAGAAAAACAGGAAGATAGGATTAATGAGAGACAGGAAAGGACAGCATATCAAAAAGCAGTATGAGGGTGATAAAGGAAATAGAACTAGGCCAGACCAGATAGAAGAAAGTAGACAGGGAGTTAAGAATGAGACAGACAGCAGCTAAAAGATCAATAGTAATTCATTGTGCCTTACAACTGACACACAGCAGAGTCTCTAGGGTACAGCAGTAGAGTAATAAATGAATTAATGGTTTTCAGTATGAAGAAAATTAAGTATGGAAAGCATTTTAGGATACCTCAGTCTTCTTACAAAAAAGGTGAATGGGTCAGCTGCACTCATTCTAAGGCAGGTGATACCAATAATACTGAACTTTCCCAACACTAATCCAGGATATACCTAAATAAACAGTTACAATATAGGAAAGGTTCTTACTTAAGGCACGTCTTTGTGACCTCTCACACTAATGCCCTCTGGAGTTAAAATAACTGGGAGTCCTGACCCTGCTTCAGAGCCTTGCCTGATGTTGCCAGTGACATCATTCTGAATGGGGTAGGCTTTGAGCCCACTGTCACTGTTGTCGTGTCTTTTGGCTTTTCCCGGTTAGGGGTCGCCACAGCGGAACTCCGGTTCGCTAATGATTGGTAGTTGATTTTTACATGCCGAGTTACCAGCCCTGACGCACAACCTTCAACGAAGGTACGCCCATTCATGCATGTCTCCATGTAGAAGATGCTCTAGCTGAGAATCGAACCGGACAGCATCTTACTGTGAGGCGACAACGCTACCGCAGCACCACCACTGTGGATAGCCCACTGTCACTGTATCAAGTAAAATTCATCAGAGAAAATTTAGTTTGCACATTAAGAAAAGTGTGCAAATATCTCTCTAAACCATAGACACTAAGCATTGTATGCTAACTGAAGAATCAATATGTTTGAGGACTATTTAAGAGTTAATAGTAAGACAGAGAGGGAACAATATTCACCTTTATACCCAAACAGCAACAATCCAAACAAATACAGTGGAATGCAACTGCTGAGTGGATCAGCTTAAGGAAAAAATCATGCATCTTAAGGAAAGCATGTCTGGCAGTTGGCTTAGAGGATTAAGAGGCACTAACAAGCAGTTTCCTGTGGTCCAGAAGTGGAAAGTTTGATTCCTTCACACTCCATTGCCTAACTGTGTGACTCTGAGCAAGTCACTTAACTAGACACCACTCCCAGGCTGAGTATGAAAAGGGTCTATGGAGATTGCTGCTCTACCTTGGAAATCAAATACAGAAATATAAATAGTACACTGTACAAGAGCATGGTAGAACAAAATTTGTAAATATCAAAGCATGTTCATACCTACTACTTGCTTGTGCAAATGCAGTATATTATATAACCGCAACACCCAGGCACAATTAGCTAACTTAAATGGAGGAATTAGACCTATAGTACTTCATCTTCTAACTTTGTTTTACCTATTGATTAGCTCTTATACCAACTCTGTATTTGGGCCCTGAAAATCAGAACTTAACAGTAGCTTTGCTGTTACACAAACAAGGTTAAACAGGGGGGGGGGGACAATAAAAGCCACAAACCTTTACAAATGCATTAGCTGAATACACAGCTGACTAATTACAAATACATAAAGCCACTTAATTCAAATCTTCTTCTTCTTTCAGCTTTTCCTGGTTATGGGGTAGCCACAGCAGATCACCTGTCTGCTCTTGATTGGCAGTGGAGTTTTACAGTGTCGAGTTGCCAGCCTGGCACCCAACCTTCCACGGAAGGCACACACACGCACTCACGCCTAGGACCAATTTGGAGTGTCCAATCTACCTACATCATGTCTTTTTGGATGTGGGAGGAAACCAGAGCACCCAAAGGAAACCCACGCGACCACAGTGAGGACATGCAGACTCCACACAGAAGGCACACCAGCCGAGGATCGAACTGGAGAACCTCTTGCTGTTGGTGGCAACGCTAACCACCGTACCACCACGGCTGCCCTAAAGCCACTTAAATCAAATAAGCACACAATAATCAATGAGCATCAAAAATAGTTGTTACAACCATTATCATCATCATCCCTATACTACTCTGAAAAAGAAGACAACCAAATCTGGAACTACAACATAGGCCTTCTATTGACAGAAAAGCAATGTTATCATAAAACAGCTAACAATCTTTTTGGTTTGAAGGAAGAAGGGAGATGATTCCAGATCTATATTTGGGACACTAGTCACAGTCAAAACCTATTGATCTGCTTGTCCTATCACCCAAGGTCTTATGTTTTCTAATGAGATGATATGAAACTTTACTGTAGAAACTGAAGGTATTTTATTAAGTATTCTAAAATAAGTTCCAGATCAGTTATGAAATAGTCATAATCAATATACATCAGAGATCATAACAAAGACTTCAGCAGAGATCTACCACAATAAAAGAGAAGTTAAAGCTGCTTGTCTGAGTGGTGATAGACAAAAGAACAGCAATTCAAGAAGCATACCTCTCAACCTCTTAGAACAAGAAATCTGGACAAAGCCATAAATAAAAGTGGGAGAAAGACCCAAAAATAGGGACAATTTTTACATACTGCTCTTACAAACTTAGAACGTTGATAAAATAACAGGTTGTGCATTAACATGGATTTTCAGAAGGGAATAGTCTGAAACTCAAACATCTATCATTATTTTGTAACTTCAGTCTTTTATGATTTGCCAATAATTTGCCAGAAAACCACAATTTTATAAAAAACGGACCACAAATACAAAGCAAAACTCTGGACATTCTGGGAAAATCTGTATAGTTGAGAGGTATGATGTCGAGTGACTGTAATTAGTATAGAATTTTGGCAGATTGATAAACTACTGTGGCAGGAGGTCTATGCATATTTCACAGCAGTGTTCATAGCAATCATACTTTTGTTCTGTACAGCTTACTTAACTCAATAGTTTTATTGTCATATACACTGTGCCCAACTGAATGGTTGTCTGCGCTGGGTTTTTCTTGCACTTTTTACTGAGTGGTTTGTCTGTGACACAGTGAAAACTCTAGCTAGGCTGGGTTTTTCTTGCAGTTTTTACTGAATGGTTTGTCTGTGACAGTGAAAACTCTAGCTTGGGTGGGTTTGTCTTGCACTTTTTACTGAATGGTTTGTCTGTGACACAGTGGGGTGCCTTCTCTGTGGAGTCTGCATGTCCTCCCTGTGTTTGTGTGGGTTTCCTCCAGGTGCTCTGGTTTCCTTCCACGTTATAAAGACGTGTCTGGAGCATTTCTCCCTGGGCCTCTGCTGAAAATCGGCTTCATTCCAAGTCAGACTTTCCTGGTTAACCAACGTTAAATAAATAAATTAAATAAATAAAAGGATTGGTCTGTACAACTGTTCCCCTAATAGGCACCATCTAGAGCATGTGTTACTGTCCACGACTCCATTTTTAGCTGAGTCTGAGGTGAATACACTCAACATGTTTCTGAAAGTGGGAGGAACCCAAAAGAGACACAAGGAGAGCATGCAAACTCAATAAAGGCATTGGCCAGTGGTCAGGTTTAAACCTTGTACCTTGTGCATGGGGAGCGAAAAATATATAAGTATTTTCCTCTCCCCTAGCTCAACTCTACTGGTCCTTTTCCTCTTCCTTTCTTCCAATACATTCATATTTTCTATCAGCCAACCCAATTATATATGCCAATTATAGGTTAGCACTTGACCAGTGCTCTACTGTCTTTAGCTTTGTTCTCCTCCCTCTGCATTCAGAATCGATACTCTGGTCCAAAATTAGTATATATATATATATATATATATATATATATATATATATATATATATAGATATATATATATATATATATATATATATGTATATATTCACACACACACACAAACATGTATGTCTTTAGTATACCCAAAACAGATCTAATGAAGCTGCAAAACAGCCAAAACAGCTCATCATTGGGGAATAAAACTACCATTTTTTTTTTTGGGGGGGGGACTATGTCAATATATGGTCTTTTGGATTTATTGAATTAACCTTTTATTTTAGCATGGCTGAATTAGTAAACCTTTTATATAAAAAATAAGAAATACCTGGGATTCCCAAAGTTGCACCATTAAGGTTTTCTCATTAGAATGTTTTATATATATATATATATAGAGAGAGAGAGAGAGATAGGGAGAGAGAGAGAGCACATTCTTCTTTAGCAAACAGGGAATGGCACATACTAAGTATATGAGCATTAGCTCTATAAGAATACAAGTTTGGGCTGGTGTGTTAGTCACATGATCACCTCTGGGTCTTTAGGTTATAAAAGCCTGAGGTAGAAGTTACTCATGGGCTTGTGTGTTTTGAGCCTTCATGTGGTATACTCAGCTGTTAACCTATCAAGTAAATTCCATTGCAGATTAACAAAAATAACATTTGTAACAGATGGTACTATATAGTGTAAAGCACCAGGATGATAATTACTTTAATATTTCTATAAATGCAAACTTTTCCTGAACTGCTTTTCTTTAGCACTGAGACTTTCAGGTTAACCCACTAACTCCATTTTGAATAATGTTCTACTATTTTCCATTCTTGCAACTCTAGCTCTGTCTTTGGTTTCATATGGTATGACAATGGATGATCATTGTGGAACTTATGTTCATATGTCAGTTAAGGTTTTCTTGGCTTCCTGTATTACCATGTATTTCTGTATCAGCTAACATCTGTGACAGCCTCTCTGTGTTTTGACCATTTGTGATGCCAAATGCAGAGTATTGATTATCTGTTTAGATCTAGTTGTTCACTTTCTGCCAAGTTGGGATCTTCACTAACTGACATGCAAGTACAGTACCTGGGTTCTGTCTTCATGTGTTACTGATGCTCTAATTTTATCTCTAGAGTCTAATTTCTGACCAGACTATATGTGTAATATGTACATTTGGTGCCCTCTGTTCATGAGTGGTGTATTTGTAAACATATCCCTGCAGTCAGCAAAGAAGACAATAGATATACATACACCAGTAACTAGTTCCATTTTAATTTTCACCCCAGACACTTTCAGATATATCCACATAATTTTAAAGTGCAGGTAATTTGCTTACTGCCAAACAGTATCATATGGAAAATGTATTAATATGGTTTACTATTAAAATGTCGAACGGCACTATGTCGACTTTACTATAGTCGAACACGGAAGTTCAAAAATAGTAATGTCGACTTCAGAAAAACAATCTACGAATGGTTTTAACATGGGTCAAGGTAGGTGTTCAGTATTATTCTGAACTACCCTACCTCGACCCATGTTAAAACACAGTCCTAGATTGTTTTTCTGAAGTCGACATTACTATTTTCGAACTTTCGTGTTCGACTATAGTAAAGTCGACGTAGTGCCGTTCGACTTTTTAATAGTAAACCTATTAATATTTTTCATTTCCTGTACAATAAAGCACTATCTTGCCATTTCACATGATCTGATTACCGTGCATGCATACTTTTGTTCTTATCTCCTTTCCACTTACATTCAATCATTTTGGCTATCCATCTGATATTTTTCAGTACTTTTCATGTGCATGCAATCATTCAACATATGACGAAAATTACTGCATTTCCTAGATATATGTGTACCTCGCCTAGCTAGTTTTCTAACAGATCCAGTAGCTGTATCTGATCATAGTTCCAGTCCATCATTTACAGCTTCTTCAATAGAAAATACAATGCACAAGGTTTTCAGTGAGGTAAAGCTTTCCAGTATTTTTCTGCAATAAGGTCTGGACACAAGACTGCTGTTTAATGCATCACTCAGGCCATAATTTAAAAAAATTAACATGCTCACCACTATGAGAAATAGTGTGACTGAAATTGTGAAATTGTGTAAGCAACCTGATGGGTATTATGCATTTGCAAGGGGCAACATAACAAGGTTCTGCTATGGCTAGTGCTGCATAAATACGCCATTCACTTGCAAAGTCAATAGTCACTGCGCTGAGATGCAGAGTGTGCTATGGTAGTTCAAATGCCCTGGGCCCATTAGTAAACTGCATAATCACCACAATGCACATTCACACATGCATCAAAGTGCAGCTCCTATATAACACAGCCACAGCTGAAAGTCCATAGAAGGACTGCACAGCAAACTGTCAAAGTACCTCCTATGTCTGTATTATACATGGACAGGAAGTGTGGTGATAGAACAGTCAGAAGGAGGGAAATGCAAGTAGATGAATACAAAGAAGGGGCAACATGAAGGGAAGAATGGCATGGGTGACGTATAGTATTTTGTTTTTTTTAGACAGGTGTATTTAGTTTATACTTATAGAAGACTTGGAAGGAGGAAAGAAGCAGCAGGATGAAGTGGATGGGAAGGAATATATATTAAAGGCAGCAGAGGCAAGCACACAAAACATATAACTCAGACTGTGATTAACAGGGGGTAGTTCTGATACAAAAGGGGAGCTACAATGGAGACTACAGTCATAGACAGAGTGGACAGTTGGTGATGTGAAGGAATGGACAACAAACTGGGGAAGGCGAGTGACACACTAAGAAAGGGAACATTGTAATGGGATAGGGTGGGGTGAAGCCTACCTGCCAAGCTGCAAAAGTAATGAACCCAACCAGAAGTCAGTCACCTCCATAACTGACATTATGGTTAGGCCTGGCCAATGATGGCCTAGCTGTTGGAGCCATGTGGCTATGTGACTCTGCCAGACACATGAAGATGCACTTCAGAGTGCCAATCCAGGACTTAAATCACTGGCAAACCACAGTGGGCATCAGCCTGTGCTCCTTCTCCTGGCTGGCACAAAGGGCCCCCCACCCAGTGCCACTGTAAATGAAAAGCAAGTGCAGTTGTACACAATAGCCTGGCAATTGTCTCATCCATTTTATACCAGGCATACCTGGCACAATGATAGAAAGCAGTAAGTGGCACTGGTTCTTTATGAAATGGCAGGCAGGCAAGGAAAGTGTGCATTCCCTAAATGATGATCTCAAACTGTGAAACACTAAAAGATATAAACCGCTGAAGTACTTCATATGAGACCTACACCTTAGACTTGTAGTGCTACACCCAAGGTCAGTATATTCTGCAAACTGATGGCACTGTCTGAAATAACTGGTAATGCTATGGAAAGTAGGAGAGTTACACATCAGTTTCAGACATACGTGAATCATACAAGTAAAGCAGACATATATGCAGTGGTTACATTATTTAGCAGCATTGCAAATCTAGGCAGTGCTGTACCAGTCAGATGAAAAACAGATAAACAGATATGTCAGCAAGACAATACACATACTCTAATGCATGGACAGTCAAGCCTGCCACTGCTGGCAGATTGATCCTGGTCTCATGTAGATCTTCATGAGTTAAAAGACACAAAGCAGAGAGGAAATAAAATAGTGAGCACAGCATACCAATGGACTTCACAAACTGCTTTAAGCTGTACAGTATTGCTTTATTGGTAAGACCAGTCAGCAGGGAGTCATACTTACTGTAGTACTCAGGCTGTCTCTCCCTAACCTCTTCTTCTCTGTGGAGAAGACAATCGGGGGTGTCTCCTATGGTCACTGCAATAGTGTTGGCACTGCTCAGGAGAGCAGGTGATCCTTATGGCATCACTCATCAATCCAGTAAGTGAGTGCCAGGCATCTACCTTGTACTAAGGGCCCTCACCTGAGTACTGTGTCAATCATTTCCAGTGGTGCAAATGCAGTAGTGGAAGAAAATCTTCATTTCCCTGCTGCACCACATAGGAGCCCTTCCAGTTTCAGGCCTTCCAGAAGCCAAAGCATAGCCACTTACCAGGTTGAAACAGGAAGTGAAAATGGTAGCTAAGCCTTGTCAAAGCAGGTTGCACAAACTATGTGATGTGCATTGATGGGCAACATAACAGCACAAGGCAACTCAATGCCAATGTGCAGTAGCGAGACCACAACAGTCAAGTGCGGATAGTGGGGCGGAAGCTGCACCCCCATCACACATGGTGGCATGGCTCTACCCAACACATACAGAGTGCACTACAGCAGTGCACTGCTACCCACAGCCTTACATGATATCGTGACCCTATAGGATACTCGCAGGGATTTCATAACCCACAGCCATGTAGTTGAAATGGAGCTTCAAGTGTATTACTTCATTAGCATAAGTTTTCAGGTAATAGCACAATAAAAGCCAAGGTCCAAGGGCACTACTGGCATGCTCACTGTGCTGTCAGTGCTGTAGTAGTACAGAGAACAGACATTTTAACAGTGAATAGTGAAATGGTAGGCACAACAGAAAATCTGCTACAGCAACTCTAAGTAATAGGGCACAAGCCATCAGCTGGTAGGGATGAAAAATGGATATTTAAACTGTGTTAGGAGGATTGCTCAAGAACAACCTCTGTACAGTGGAGCTAACAAAACAAGGGATGGGAATGGGGAGAGAGAAAATACAGGGCACAGATCTATCCATTTCCAGTCCTCCTGCTGGACTGATAAATGACAAGGACTGCTAGAGTAGCTGTGTTGGGTGGAAACACAGACAGGAAGGTATATAATGGGAGGCACACCCTCTGATGCAGGGTTCACCTGACAGACACATAGAAGACTGGTGTGGGGGAGGCACCCCTGCTGAATGGATCAGGCTGTGGACATGTGTATATGGGACAAACCTTAGTACTGCTTGGGAGGGCACAGGTCTGCATAGATGGATCACAAACCATGTGTAGCTATACAATCTGGTGCCATGCTATCCCAACTGTATTGATATGGCATGTGGCCTGCGAAATCACAGTATAGCAGATATACCACTTGCCACAGGCACAACTGCATCATGAGTGGTAGACAGTAGGATCTGAAGAACAAAATATTTGTGCCCAGGCACTGACAGTAGGTTTATGTCCCCATGTATAAGTACTGCAGTGGTATCTAAACAGCTGCAGCATCTAGAAAAGTTCACACTAGCAGAGACAGAGGTGCTATTAAAGACCTTATGTGCACATGGCCGGTGCATTCTAAACACAGGCAAGAGTGGCAAGGCATTTAAGAAGTAAGTGTGTGTGTGTGTGTGTGTGTGTGTGTGTGTGTGTGTGTGTGTGTGTGTGTGTGTGTGTGTGTGTGTGTGTGTGTGTGTGTGTGTGTGTGTGTGTGTGTGTGTGTGTGTGTGTGTGTGTGTGTGTGTCAGGACCTAATGACAGTTGTTAATGCCATTAGTGACAACAACAGAATGGTATAACAGGTCTTCCACATAGTCACCTGATATGATGCGCCATGCCTACACAAAATAAACCATTACATGGGAGAGAATGGGCAGAGGTGGGGGGCTGCCATCACACACCACTCTCATTAACCCAGAGTTCTTGATATCCATGGATGCCTTGTAGAAACATGGATTTGAAGCTGGACTTGTGACAATGATTTCTGACTCTGACAGGGATAAACCAGGTTGATATTTCCATATGCTGCTACCTGAGTTTGTAGGCACACCACTGTAGGGAGCCTGCAGATGGTAAACATCACCATACCTGTCCAACAGGTACATCTAGGATGCCAGTGCTACAGCCTATGTCACAAGATACACAATTGGCTATTTTGTTTATAGTATGTTACATGTGATGCTGTTGTTGCACTGGAATGTGGGATGTTGCATACATAAATGTATACATGTGTGTGTGTGTGTTTCTCTGTCTTCCTTCACAGGTGCTACCGTTCTGTGATCAACCATCATACCTCTCAAGCTCTTAGCCCAAGAAATCTGGACAAAGCCTGACATAATGAGACAAAGGCCCAAATATAGGGACAGATTTTAAATATTCCTTTTACAAACTTAAAAAGTAGCTAGAATAACAGGTCTGTATAGTTGAGATGTATGTTAGCTATAACAAAACAGGGCATTCTTGATATCACCACTGGTGCCTGACAATGACAGCAGCCTTCAAGACACAAGCAGACACCACAGCAGCACTGTCAGCAACAGTTACAAGGAGGCACCCTACCATCTGCATCCACTGACATGGATGCACTGGCCTATGATGCCATCTGTGCATCCCCATTTTCTATAGAGGGGGAGGCAGCCCAAAGCATGTTGTATGGTTGTCACCACTCATGCAACAACAGTGGACAATTGTGTCACTGTTGAGCATTAACACAGCATGATGGTGTGGCATGCTGGTATACTGAAGCTGCATGACTCCTGCTTTTTGCCTGACTCTGATGTCACACTGGGCATAAATTAACAGAGTTGCAGGCTGGTGATCCAGGCACAGACAGATGCCACCAGTGCTGTAATAGAGGTGAATAGTACATGGTGTGTCATACATAAAATACACTAAGGCCTGCAATGTCTGCATTCAGCTATGGATTATAGGGGCATGCAGCACACCAGCTTGCTGTTGGCATTGGCTGGACACTTTGCAGCTACTGCAACCAGCACAGGGTATCTGGTGCTGCCCAACATGGTTACTACCATAACCTATAGGCCATGTTCCCCTAATTCCACTGTGTGTACACCCCATGTAACAGGTATTTCAGGATCACAGAGTGCCACTTCATCACCACAAGGACTGCAGGGGCATGACCAGGCCACCCTCACAAATGTAGCCCCTTTGGGAATGTCCTGTGCTTCTCTTGGTGAAGCAATAATCGTTCCCACATTTCCATATCATCCTTGCCAGTAGGTGTTACTGCTAATGCTATTCCACAAGGGTGGTGACCCTGTGTCTGAGGCAGTCCACAGTCTACAGCATACCTACCTGTTGATTTACAAATCCTGTCACATCCAGGCTTTTGCACTGTTCAGATATCTGCTACTGCTGTGGTGTTCCATTAAACCAGTACTATTCAACTACCCAGAACATCTGGCCACTTGCCCAATTCAAGAAGCTCTACCCATCAATACAACGTATAACCACCTCTTCCTAGTCTCCCAGCTATGTAGTATAATAAGTCTTCCGAATCACATAGTATATTCCCCTTTCACCTATTTAACCATTGCTAATCCCCATCTGTGCTCCACTCACCAGTGCAAATGATGCCAAATGTCTCCTGATTACTCTTCTATGTTAAATGTATTGAATAATATCTTATGCACAGTGTGGCAGTCAGTGCAAAGTATTGCATAGCCCAGGTGTAATATTGCATGCTTCAGTTTTAATTTTTGTGATTTCTATTCTGGCTCATAGTTGTGGACAAGATGACACTTCTTTGCCAGTGTCATGGTTTACTGCATTCACCTCAGTCTTGCTTCTGGTTCTCCTGCAGCCACTTGTTTGAATAACGCCTAACCAGCACCTCCTCTGCTGGTGGCTCTGATCTGTCTGTTACTCCAGTGGTGAACCCATGCTCTACTTGTTTGCTTAACACCAAGTTGTGCAGCATTGTGCAGACAACTATTCTGCAGTGCACCACCACAGGAATGTATGCAATGGAACTGTGTCTTCAACATTCCAAACACATGCTTGACAATTTTATTGGCCTGCTGCAGTATGGTGTTGTATGACATCTCACCCATGCTTTGTAGATTGTGTATCAGTGTCATGAGCAATATCTCATGGCATATTCAGCATTACCAGTAATAAATAAGAGTGGACACCTTTATGAGTAGACAGTATTCAGCACAAATGCCGGCTAGTCTGTACAACCTGGTAGTGAGGTTGTGTGTGCTTACCAATTAGCTGTTTTTGTGGATAATCACTCCGCACAATTCACTGGTGTTGGTCAGACATATGCCAAATGTGGGAATCATGGGAAATGTCTGGATGGTGCACATTTACAATGTAAAGAATATACTGTGCAATGCATAACACTTGGCAATTGATAGAGTATAAAATCAACAGACATTAGGGACCAAGTGCAGCTTTGATGGTAATGGTGGCACAATCAATGGCCCTAGAACTTCAGTAAAATGGGCTAGTATACAGAATGCCAGCATAATGGAGTTTCTCTCCTCTGTAGTCCACTGGAGACACATATGCCACTCCACCTGCTTAACATAAGATCAGGAAACTGGTGTAGAATATGTGAAGCAGATGTCTGAACAGCAAGCACCATGACCCTTGAAGGCCACTGGAAGGTTCCTGTAGCAAGGATGGCCAATGCTACTTGTACCTTTATGTCCACAGGTATTAGTATTCCAAGCATCCCGTGAGATTCCATGTGAGGATGGACAGGGATACAAGCTCCCATATGGTGCCTCTGTCCACACAATAGCATTTGACTATGTTCCTGTTATGGAGAAGATGATAAGTCAGGTACATCACCTGTTGAAGCAAATGACCTCACTCTGCGCAGTCTTTGCTCACCAGACCCTTAAGCACTACTAAAGTATATGGAAGGGGAGGAGCAGTTAGGGCTTGCAATGGGAGGAGCAGTTAGGGCTTAGAAAGCACCCTCTAGTCTTATTTCCATTTGTATTACAGCAAAGCTCACAATAAAGGGCCATGAACAAAATAAATACATCACATATCTGGTAATATCCCACATATTTTATCACACTTATAGACAGTAAGTATAAAGTTATATACACAGAAGAGAATAAAAATTACAGTTTATATTACACACAACACAATCAATAAAACCTAAAAATTAGCAAATTCAGAAAATCAAAGATCGGTTACAAGAGGTGGAAAGAATTGAATTTCTCTCATTCTTTTCTAGCACCTCCTCTTATATTATACATAGTGTGGTTTCTGTAAACTGTGTACCCCACCTTGGTAGGTCATACATCTCCATGGACACTGTCCATATGATTACAACATAACAGGTCATTAGTTTATGTGAGCATTTGCACTTATTACCAAACCTAATCTACTTATGTTTCATTGTATTGCGTTCTCTCACATTTGCTTTACATTTTTCCACAATTTACAATAGTTCTTTGCCTTACTGAATTCTTATTAATGATTTTGACTCATGGAATAGTCTGATGTTTCAAGAGTAGATAGGAAAAGAAAAAAGTAATTTCTGTGACCTTTTCTGCCATTCCTCCCCTCCCCAAACCTGGAGCCTCTGTTGTGATCTCCTAGTGAGGCCAGTTTTCTAGCAAGATCCATCACTTGGAAATAAATATTCTATGCTATTTAGTTGATCACACTTTCCCATTTACAACTATGATGTTGAGAATTTGTTTTTAAAGTTTATGAAACAGAGTTGCATCTCCCCTTGTCCTCGTGGTCTGTTTCTTAATGCAGAAACAGTGTCTGTGCATATTTTGTATAACACAGTCCTCTCCCTCTCTCCATGTACATATTATAGAGTTGCAGTGTGATCTTTCCTGATGTCAGTGCACACTGGGAGAAGTGAGGCATCACTGTGGATGACCTTCTATACTAAAAGTGGAAAACACCAATCATAGAGCACTGCAGTATTATTTGCATACTAACAGGCTGTCCAAAACACAGTCTAGAATGAAAGGCACGCAGGGATATATATTTTGGTGATCTGATGTTCAACAGCAGTGTACCACAGAGGTCACTACAGGAATGCAAAGAAACAGCTACGATTTTGTTCTTTATTATTTTCATTAATACCTGAAAATCCAAAGGAAAAATAAAAAGAACTATAAAGATACATTGACAGAAAAAAAAGTATGCTGTTTTCACAAAACTGCTGCTTGGCAGATGTTAAAAGACAGAGTATGCTGCCATTGTATTGTAGATGAAAAGAAAAGAAACCTTGACTGACAAAGAATAGTTTGCTCTGTATTGCTGGGAGGAGGAGACACACACAAATCAATACCTGGTTAAGTATCTCAGTAGCTGCAAAGACCATCAGCTGTTAAAAATGATTTAGTAAGATGACCTGATTGCTAATGTGTTACCTTATTGTTGGGTCAAAAAATAAAATGCTTTTGCATACAAGGAGCCCTACATCAGATTATGCCTAGATTCTTTAAGTAACAGTAAAATAAGTACATTAGGAAGAATAAGTAATTAATCATCTTGTACAATGGATTTGATGATTCTGCTCATTAGGAAATAAAACAGCTGGGTGCAGTATGACTTCTAAATCCTCTGAATGGCTCATGTAACAAAATGTAAACACACCCCCTTCTTCATAAGGTGGAGCCTGCTCAGATGGGGAAGTGAACAAGTCCTGTGTTTGCAGTTGCCGTGTCTGGTGGTCATATGAGTTGCGGCTCTTAAAAGAATGGGAAAGATGAACTCTCTCAATAGTCAGAGTTCCAAATTAGAAACTAGCCAGCTACTATGCAAAAGCAACAAAGAGTGGATGGCACAGCTGCCAGAAAAGCTGCAGGACATTCCTCTCTACAACATGGCCTTGCCAGGTAACTTTTTTACATATCACTTCACTCAGCCTAGAAAATCAAGTCAGCACTATTTTTGTCTTGGTTCATTTGATGCAGTTACAGGTCTTGTCATGTAACATTATATTTCAAAAATCCTTTCTTCTTCCTGTTCCACTGCATGCATATTTCTTTCATAGCCCTTTTCATGACTATGTACCAGATATATATTATGGAGTTTCTGGTACCATAGATAAAGGGATATTTTATTACTTCTTCTAGATTTTGAGCAATACTTCCTATTTTCATTAATGTACAAGAAAAAAAACGTTGCTTATTTGATTAAAATATTTATCTGAAGAAATTAATCGTTTTAGCAATTTATTCTGGTTCTTTTCTTTCACTGTAATCTGTATGTTTTAATTCACAGTTTTTCATGTATTTTCTGCTGCTGTACTGTCTACTTATGTAGATGTTTTATGTTTCAGCTGCGACTGACAATGAGAAATCAGGAGTAGAGTAAACACTACTACTCTTTGTGCAGTTTTCGTTTGCTTTAGAAGCATCTGGCCACTCTCTTGTCTTTAAAAATGCTTTTTTGTTTTCATAATTAATTCTGTAATCTAGTTATTTAACAAAATTCATTATAATGCTTATGCTGTACAGTGTTAATAGTCTCTTACAGGAGACATTTTTAACTGATTGAAGAATAGGTATAAAATGACTACAAGGTATAAGTCGAAATCAACACTGTTTAAATAGTGCTATATGACAACTTCGGGTAATGGAATGTAATTGTATCCTATTGTTATGTAACAACATTTTGGACATTTGCAAATGCTTCATGTTCTGAGTTACAGATAAAATGATCGACCAAATAGGTAGTCTCACCTAAATCTGTGGTGCGGGCTCTGTGAAACTACAGAACTGATTCATGTTAAACGTATAAACAAGTACTTTACTGTTGGTTATGTGGCCAACTGTCAAAGCAACAATACGTTCAGTATCAGCACGACGAGCAGAAAGCCAACATATTTTGTAACCAATGTAAAAAAAGAAAGTTTGGGATGTTGTCAGGTATTTAAATGATTCACAAGTTTCGTGTAAATAAATCAGATATGTATGGCATGAGGAAGATAGGAAAGATAACAAAAGAGATGGAGCTGAGATAGGTTACTACTAGAAGATCAAGAAAGTGAAGATGCTAAGATGCATGAATTGCAGATAAAGACCAGAAGTGAAAAAAATTCTTATAGTCTCCATAGCTTTATTTAGCCTCAGAATGCTTCATTAGCTGAAAACTAATTACAACAATAGACGTTTTGAGAAATATTTTCATTTTACTGTAAGGTAATCTGATTATTATGATTATGTAATTAATTAGTTTGGCAATTTTTATAATGGCAGTGCAGGTTATAATTTATTGTAGTAAGATGATTCTTGCTAGAACTAGTTGCATTCTCTAACTATGCAGTGCTTTCAAGCAACTTAAACTACAACTCTTTATCACATCAGTATTCTGTCCATCTCTTTTGATCTCTTGCAATTGCGTATTTGTTACATAAACTGTTCTATTATAATACAAACTGGTAATGTGCAATGGAGCCATGGGACATGCAATTAGTGTTGTGTGTGTGTTTGGGGGGACAACTCAAATTTAAAAATATGCAAGAACATTGCGTAAGACTAAAATAAAAGTTATTTTAGGCAGGAGCCTTTAAAAACTAAAAGTACTGAAAAAAGAAAAAAAATTGTTTTAATTATATTCATATCAAAGGCCATGTTGCCATTAGGAAAAGGCTCAGTAAAGATTAAAAGAATGGGGTCAAAGCTCAACAAAACTAACAATATATTCTAGCATGGCCTCATGGAGCCCCAACTGTGTCCCAAATGAGGTTCAATTAGCAGCTCTGGCATTGAAGGGACCAGGCTGGGAGAGGGAGAAATGAAGGGGTATTGTGTCAATGCCTTGGCCAGGTCAAGGTAATCATTGTGAACCATTTTTCCCTCATCCATTGCTTTGGTAACTTCCTCAAAGAAGTCCACCAGGTTGAGTAGGCATGACCTGCCCTTGATGAAACCAAACTGGGTTGGGTCCAATGTCTCGAGGTTTCCTATGTCATTGTAGATCATTTCCATGATAATTCTTTCCATGGCTTTGCATATTAGACTAATGAGACTTAGAGGTCTGTAGTTTCCAGGGTCTATAGATGGTCCACCTTTGTGCAGAGGAATGACTGTTGCTGTTCTTTATTCATGAGGCATGAAGCCTGTTTGGAGGCTACAATGAAATAGCAATCCAAGAGGACCTGATAGATCATGTTTCATGCTATTTAGAAGGCATCCTGGGGTATTGTCTGGGTCCATTGATGCAAACAATTATTACAGGAAACACAGTTAAGTTTTTTTGTCCTAAAATCTCAGGACCTTCACTATTTTTTTATGTTTTTTGGCAGGACATACAACTGTCCAAGTAGGGAGTGTCCTACGCAAAGAAGGACAGGTGGCAACCCTTTCTCTTGGTCAACTCTCACCTAAACAGAAAAAGATTCTGCAGGTAGACTGAAAAAATGTTTGTTGGTCATCAGAGGGGCAAATACTGCAAAAAAAAAAAAATAGCTACATATTATAGTTTTGTTTAGCATTTGGACCAAGTATTACAGTAGTCAGTCTTTAATGCATTCTTTCAGAATAAGTTACCACCAAGGAAATTATATCTCTGCACACCTCAAAGGCAGTAATTAACTCTGGGCACACTATGTCATATATTATTCATCTATAACTCGGAGGTTACTATTGCATGTGCATGCTGGTTTTCTAAGCCTATAGATTTCTTTAAAGTAATTTGAAGCTTTATCTCAACGTGAGAAGACAACCCAGAGAACTTATGAAACAAGACTTAAATGGAAAGCAACAATGAGGGAAATTTATTTTTTTACTTTTTTTTTCTAAAGGTGTTCTAGTAAAAGAACTACAGCTAATTATACACAACAAGGTATGTAGTGGTTGTGACAGTGTTTGTGTGTGTGTGTGTGTGTGTGTGTGTGTATGTGTATGTGTATGTGTATGTGTATGTGTATGTGTATGTGTGTGTGTGTGTGTTTTCTATATCTTTCTGACCATCAGTCAGATTACTCTGATACCTCTTTTCCTTTTTATCCAAATGTAGACCAACAGCCATGATGAATCAGGGAAAGGGGATTGTTAATATCCCAGGAATGCAACCCAGTTGCAATTAGGCTGGGAAACTACATGAGTAGTCCTACTGTGGCATCATCCTCAGCAAACAGTCAATTAAGGATTTTTTCAACTCTAACCTCCATACTTGCAGCAGCTTTAATGAGATCTAGACTCATAAACACCAGCCCACTAACATGTAGACATTTCAATGCCTGCATCTAATTTCGCCAGTTTTTATAAGCTGTTTGCTAAGTGCACACATCCTGGTCCTTATGCTGACTTACTGTAATTATGCAGCCTTTGTAGATGTCAGGGTAGAAGCAGACCTGGTTACTTTCCTCTACCCAGGATGGATGAGCTGACATTAAATGCTCAGGTCTCATCCACAACAGTTAGGGTGTTTATCCCTCTACGACCAATACTGTGCCAGGACTAGCTTCATGGCATGAAAACAATGTAGTTCTATTGCTGTGTTGTTTGTTGACCCCCCCCCCTCCCAATTTGGGACAGCCACTGGTCTGTGGGGTAAGCTGGTCCTTCAGGTCAAGGAAGAAGTGTCCTGTCATAAATAAGTAGCAGTATGTTTAATTCAGCTAAAAAATTTTTACAGTCTAACTTTCTTTTACATAACAAGTTTTCATGTTTCTTATTTGTCAGGGCCTAGATGTCTATTGCAGTCACTGGTGGATGGCCAGTATCAGTTTTGGACTTTGGATATACTGATTCTTACATGGCAGAATTAGTTAAATACATCTCAGCTGCTACGATTTAGGCACAGCACTATGATTTTTGCCCGTGTTAGATTTGCTCTTCCTAAATTTATGATGTTACTCAGTACATAATTTAATAAATACAAAAGTAAACCTATACAAAGATCTATGACCACTAAATGTGTAGGATCTACTATATAATGGCCTTCAATTGTGAAAAATAAGAAAGTGCTCCACTTACTGACCCTGTGCTATGACTTTTAAATGCCAGTGCCAAGATCTGTAATACCTGCAGGTTGAGATGTATGTGCCAAAAGGTAAACAAATGGAGACTAAGGAATTCATACCCAAGATTCCTGGATGAAGCCCTGTAGGAGCACACATAGCCATAATCACATGACCTAAATAGCTGTTCTTGGCTGTTTTATAGTGCAGTAATTACTTTGTTATAATGACACTGTGAAAGGTTCACCACTGATGATCAAAACACTGTTGGCGAAAATGATCGTACCAAACCATGTTTGATCAAAAAGTTTCTCAAATGAGTGACCCATGCACCTCAAAATTAAATATAATGTACCCACATCCCAAGAGTGGAAGGGGTAGTGATTTGTATAATTCCACTGGGGCAGTTTCTGTGAACAGCATGTTCAGAAGAACAGACACTGTACGTCACATTTGCTGAATCACCCACAGGATGTGTCTTTTTGCATTCCCATTTGTAGCTATCATATGTGCAAAAAGGCAAGCAATACCTATACAGAATATATTGTCACAAGCATTATTACTGATATATAAAATCAGTATAATCTATACATATAGGCAGAATTGTGAATTGCTTTCATCATTTCCTGGCTAGCTGTATGAGACAGGTTTACGTGTCCCATCATCAATGCACTTTTACTTCCGGGTACATATTGGACCCTCTTTAAAAGCATCATTCAGCTTAAGACACTTTTTATGAATATCATGAAAGTACCTCCACAAACAGGTTTTATGGCTTACTAACAAGCGGAAATGGACCACAAAAGTTCATCCTTTTGTCAAATTTCTGAATCTGTATAAAAAAGAAAAAAAAATAGATAAAGTAAGAAGTGTACAGCTGTGTTAGCACGATGGAGTGAGGAATATACGTTTTAAAATAATGTTTTTTAACTGATGAAAGATTAGCAGTTGCAGTTATCCAGATAGTTGGCATGTAGGAGTAGTTTGGTTGGTTGATTGCATATATTACATTAAAAAAGCAGGACATATGAGAGACTTTTAAATAGAGGCAAATACTGCATATTGTAAATTGTATTTGTTTAATGATACAAATGGGTTGTGGTATGTTTCAGAATTCTAAAAGAACACTGATAACTTTTTTATTAAATACTTCTAAAGGTTATTTTCTAAAGTCAAATGTGTAAATCATGTTGGTGCAAGACATGATGTATGTCATGTGACAGGGCATGTGACTGAAGTAATGGGTCA